>NC_140298.1:85475971-85686144 GCF_964211825.1 Aythya ferina
CATGGTATTATGGTGGTGGGAGTTAAAAACCTAGTAAGGAAGAATGAAATATATATTCTGCATGTTCAAAATCAAAACATCCAAAATTGATATTTACTTGATTGCTTTTTACTGAAATAGCTTATTTGCAGGGATTTTATTTTTGAGAAGACATTTCTGTCTTCTGAGGGAAGTAATTTGTTGCTGCTACCTTTACCAAAAGATCACTAGACAAAGACTGCAAACAATGATAATACTTTTAAAAAATTTATAAACTAATGAGATAATTAAGTCAAGAGGTTTCCACTGAAAAGTCAACATTTGGCAACATCTTCTGTTCCACATTATTTCAGATGCTGTAGGATAAGAACTGTCAGTAAGTACTGACTTATAAAAATAATGACCACTGTAAAATGATTTTCTGCTTCACTTGACTGTATAAGGCCACTAATGTGTTGCTAATGAAGCACCCAGGGTGCATAGCACTGCTTTTTCTGGAACTCGGAGAAACAACCAGCCATATGTACAGCAAATGTCTTTGGCAAGACTGTGTAGCCTTAACTGGAATATCCATGCTGTTGTAGTTTTATGACTCAATCTGAATGTTATTTAAACATCATTTTTCTGTGTTTAATTTATTTATTGTCTCTAGTGGTAGACACAGAGACTGGTGAGCTAAATTATATTAACATTTCAGAGTAATAATAGAAGAAAGCAATTATCGTTGGGCATAAAAATCATTTTAATTAGACAGTAAAGTGGGAATGGACAGACAATGATGAATCATCATATTGTGGTTTAATCAGTCAGAGAGCTGGTCTGCAAGAGGAGCTCAAGGAAGAGTTTTGGCTGATTGAGTGAAACATAGACAACAATGAGAAAATGTCAACTTCTTTTAGCCTCTTTTCATCACCAGTAGAATAATATTAGCCCATCATTCCTTGGAAGTCACAGGAAAACTTTGATCTTACTGAAAGATAACTGAAGCATTTTCTTTTCTCTGTCTTAAGAACATGTCAAACCAAGAGTAACTTGAAACCTGTGGGCCATTACCCTGAGTCCTCACTGTCACCTTCCAACGAGCACCATCTAGCAGCTTTTTTTCTATCGCACAGTAGAAATTAGGATGGAATTCCACCTCTATGGAAGTGTCATCTGACACTGCTTCCAGGTCAACCTGATGCAACATGCTAGATACTGCCAATCGCCTTTTAGGTACGTGCTATTTTCCCGACCCGAGGATAAGAAAAGAGATTTATGTCTGAGACCCAACTCTCCTATGTGAGAGAATAGAGCTTTGTGCCACTGTGAATATAGCCATGGCCCTGCTTTATTTCTGTGCCAATTTTCAGGTCAAACATAATAAAGTGATCCCCTAATGTAATGAAAAATGAAACCAGATGGTATTGCAAACTCAGTGTAATTTAGGTGCTGTGCTATACGGAATCTATCATATGATATACAGGATCAGTTTGTGTATTAAGTCTGTTGATAGCTCTTCACAGAGCCAAAATGGACTGGATAGTTCATCATGATTTTCTATCAGCATACAGAGAAATGTGAGCTAATGCAGCTCCAGTGTGTACACACTGCATAGTCCAACAGGGACAAAGCCAGAGCTGAACGGCAGCACTAAGATGCTGGCACTTCTAGGCTGTGTGCCAGGCTACAGAGGGGGCTCTGTGGGGGATAGGAGTGGTGGTGGGTCCCCAGGGCAGGCAGGACATTCCTGATTTTAAGATGTGCTGACACCTACTGTGATGCCTGCCCTTCCTCACTTGAGGAACCTGGGCACCTTGCCATCAGACATGACATAGCCAGGTGCTTTAAAATGGAATGCAGAAAAATGAGCATGTGGAGATGAAAGACTCCTCAGCGATTCAATAAGATGTATCAAGTAGATTGGTTGGGGAACATTTGCGTCTCACTATGGTTTGCAACCTGAAACTTCTGCCAGGGCCAGTCACTTGCCTGAAAATAGTGGTTCTTTCTTTGGTTTCTTTTCCAGGGAAAATCTAGACATCTGCCAGGCCTTGGATCCTCTAGATGATAATGGTAGCTACCAGAACAGTAAATATTTTCAGACTGGTATTCTCTGTCACTCCAGTGATGCCATTTCATTTCCCATTCAATTTCCAGTGGATTAAAGAGAGTGTGAGTGAGGAAGCCTGACAGTGATTCTGTAGTGTGATTATCAGGGCAGCTGGAGCAGAGATGTCAGCCCCATTTGAGGGGAATGGTTGTTTGCTTGTGGTGTGACAAGCAGGGTGAAAGTGTTAGGAGTCAGTAGGGAATAGAAATGATCACCAGGAGATGCCCACTGGTCTCTGTGCTTGATGGCACAGGTAGTCATTTGGATAGATGAGAGCAATCCCCTGAGAAAAACAAACAAACAAACAAGCAAAACCAACCAAACAAACAAAAGAAACAAATCACAAAACCCAGAGGAAAAGCCATATTTTGGCTTTCCATATCTGGTGTTTGAAGTTCCTCATTAACAATGCGGGTCCCATCTCTGGAGCTTGTCCTTTGGTATCAAAGTTCCACAGAGATCAAGACTCTCCTACCAGCACCATAGCAGCAGTTTTCCCCTCTCCTTACATTTTGCAAACTAAATCCACACAAGAAACTCAGAGGCCGAGGAGAGAAGGGAGACAGCTGATAGAGCGGGTGTCTGAAGGCATATGGTGAGTTCCGCTGAGGCCACCTCTGAGAGACAAAATTTGTCTCCAAAAGCAGAGGAGATGTGAAGCTTGGAAAAAAGAACATAATTGTGCAACTGAGAAAGATGGTAATCAGAGTATTAGTCATTAACTGCTAGGGGAGGTGCTGGAGTTTGAAAGTGATCTCCCTTTTCTATGGCATAAAATGGTATAAGAGATACCACATATAAGATACACCATATGTTGTAAAAAGTAAAATCAACGCTATTAGGAAGACTGAAATAGATTAACTGATGAATGACTTTGAGATAAAGTTGACAGGCATTCTGCTTCATTCAATTTTGGGAAAACAGTTTATTAGGGTGGAAAAATTAACTAAGACCTTTGACCTGTACTACAGGCATGAATAAGAAATTCTGAAAATATTCTGACTAAAGACAGCTCTTCTAATGCAACTTCAATAAGTGTAGTTATTAACTATTAACCCCCAAATTTATCTCACCTGGGAATAGTAGGAAAATTAGTTAAAGTAAGCAGAAAAGACACCAACCATTCTGAGGTCAGAACTGCTAAGGAGAGCTGATGACTAATGGGAAATTGGATTCTGTTTTTTGTTTCTTAATTATCTGATTTCCTCTAATTTATTCCTTATGCATTGAATAATTACTAAAAGCTCTTAATCTATAGCTTGAGTGAGCATTCGCTGTTTCAGCAAATGTTCCTACTAAGCCTGCTGCCTAGACAGATGCAGAAAATGAAGGCACAATGGGTGTGAAAATACCAGCAAGTGAGAGAAATTATTTTCTCTGATGACATTTCTATTTGTTTTGTCTCAGACCAATCCATGAGAAACCAGAACAGGGCCTTGTGACAGTGGGGCAACAGGGCTGAACTGCTGCAGGGTTCTTGGGAAGACTGCTGCCGCAGCCCAGTACAAGCTTACTATCTCCTGAAACAGCAAAAATGTTACCTTGCATACAGACCTGGCCAAATACTGACAAATACTGGCCTCTCACCTCTGATCTCACTCTGCGCTGCAGTTTTCTCAAATATGGTAATGTATGTATGAGTTCTGTTGGCACAATCAATACCCGAACCCCTCACATTCAGTGCTGTGACTGTCCCTAGTCCCAAGCAGCTCATGCTGGACATTCTCACCTCTCTGTCCTCTGCAGGACTCAGCACTCAGACAGCACAAATTTGGCTGTATCACTTTTTTTTTCTTTTTTTTTTTTTTTTTTTCTTTTTTCTCTGCCTTCACTCATTCTGTTATTGAGCTTCACTGATCAGGCACTAAGCAAATACTGAGTATTCAACACCAGCCCTCGGTTTCTGCACTTACAGCACATAACAGCCTGTGGGATCAAGCCCTAATTGAAAGAGTAATCAGCCATGACTTCTTGGTGATTGCTTTTAATGACCTCATCCTAAACCCCTCCAGAAGACAAAGGCAGCCGAGGCATTAAGCATCAGAGATGGTGCTCAGTGTCTCACAGATTGGGATCTTATTTGACCAGGCTTTCTGAAAGTTGTTGTTTAAACCAAATGACAAAACCAGCTTGGAAGTTAAGCAGTAATTAACTCTTTGATCCCATACCTGAGGAGGCTAAAGAACTCATTCAAGAAGTGTTTTAAAATGAATGCATGTTTAGTTTCTGCACAGTGGGAGACAAGAAGCAGTGAATGCATTCTGGAAAATATATTTACTGTATTTTTGCACTTACAGCTACCAGGTTAGCTGGGAGACAAAATACCCATGAACAAAAGTTTAGCCATTCAAGTTATAAATGAATGTGGGTAATGCAACAGGAATTTACTGAAGCATCCTCTCCTCCCCCTCAGCCCCTTGGGGCTGCTTTCTACTGCAGTGTCCTTCCTCCTTCTCATTTGCCTCCGTCTCTTATTCCCATCTTTATTATTCCCTACCTCATTCATTTCTATCTCTGATTTTGTGGGCATGTCTGGGCTGTGGGTTCTATGTATAAACACCAATTTGCTGTGTTCAGATGATGTAAGTTATGTGCAAGGCAAAGTGGTAGAAAGGGAGGACAGCATGGACATACTTAATGTATGGGAGCAGGCTGGTGCGTGCAGACTGAAGGTCAGTACTACTCACAGCTGACTGTTAACTACTAGTATTTGTTGTGGTTACAGAATCTTATAAAGACAAAGAAAGTGTGATGAACCTTGATGAGATCTCTGTGTGAGAGAGGGTCATTAATAGAAATGCAAAACAGCGTGTGTCTGTACAGCTTAGGACACAATCCTGCAGTTAACGAAACTGAAACGTTTAAGTACTGAGGACAGTGGCCCATTGACTTTAGTGGCAGAAGTTAAAGCCAGCACTGTACCTGTTGGTTGTGCTTCTCAGACCGTTTGGGCATATATAATTTTGGACAGAACAGAATGGTGTTATTTATTGTGCCATATCTACCTGCTTCTAAGAACGATTTAGCTGGATACACACAAAGATGTATGCACACTCCTAAGCCAAAATAACTTTAACCAGTGCTCTGCCTGGTCACTCTCAGCTAATGAATCTCATAAAGTTGCTTTTCTCCTAGCCCCTAACTACTGCTCAGCAAGAAGGATGGCAATCTCAGAGATGTGTTTGTTTGAATTGTAGCAGAGATGGAAGCAGATTTCTATTATAGTCACAGAAAAAAAAAAAGTTAAAGTGAAATTCTGTAATAGGCAGATGATAACATTTTGTTGAGAACAGTCAAAAGAACCTGTGCTTCATTTTCTGCTTCATTTAATGCATGTTATGAAACCATTCCACACCATTTTATGAACTAACTTTAGAAACTGACAAAAATCTGTGATTATGTTTTATGCTAGACTTGCGGATTCGTTTTCTTGATGTGTGCAGATACCTCTGTCTTTGACAATATACCTTTTCCCTAATGTCTAGTGGTGGATGTATGCACTGGAGGAGTGGGAGCCCCTGATTTTCTTCTTTACCTAGGGATTTTCAACCACTTCCCACATCTCCTACGGGTTTGATCCTTTTGAATAACATCTTGATTCTGTCACTCACAAATTGATAGCTGTGCAATCCAGAATAAAGGAGAAAGAAGAAGAGAGACACATGAGCAGAAGAAATGGGAAAAGATGACCTACATTCACCTAAAACATATGAACTAAATGGGCTCTTTTACTTCTCTCTGCATTTTTCCTGACCAGTAAAAACTCTTATCAGTGCTACCCCATCATCCCCTTCCTCCCTGAGGTCTTAAGAACAAAGTTACTCTGACCATGACTTGCAATGGGATAACTCTGACAGATTTTAAGCAATCATGATATGTCCTGACTTCTTTTCACTGTAGCTGTCTTAGTGTCTTTGCAACATTGTTAAGATTTTTGTATTCCATTTTTTTGTTTTGTTTTGTTTGGTGTAATGGTGAAGTGTATGAAAAAGTTGTATTTTTTGCTCACTAAACTGAATCCCCCTGTTTCTGTTGGATAGGTAGGGGGGAGCAGTGTTGGACAAACAGATTTGGGGAACATATGGGACTATTTGCAATTCTGGGCATAATTAGCTGCTGCCTGACTGGCCTGTATAATGAGAATTAGTGGCCGGTGACATCTTGGAGGGGAAAATCCACAGAAACATAATTTTATCGAGAACTTCAAAGTTTGCTACTCTAAGCAGCAATGAGTCTGACCGGCAGGTGCCCCTTATTAAAAATACTCTGTCCATAGGGTGTTACTGTTTACCGTAAAGACATGCTAGGGTACAGCTGACTTGGGCACCACTGCAGTGGAACAAGTTCAGTCACTGCCAGCCTGTGAGCACTGGGTCAGTGGCACTGCTTTCCCTCTGGCTGTGGTAGTACTGGTGCTGTGGGAAAAACATCCATTTGCAGTTGCTAATGGAAGTTTTTGATGCTCCTCTGTATGTTCTTGGCCTTTCATTCCTCCTACCCCAGCTAAATGTATAGTTTTCTATCTTTTGCTTTCCATGCATGTTAAAAATATTTTCTTTGCACTCAGTCAGAGCAGGGAAGACATAACAATTTAGCTGTACCTTATGTATGTGCTCCTCAAGTCTGCATGTTCTGAAATATCTCCTTTAGGGTACCCTGATTTTAATGATGGCCAAACAATGGCACTTTTCAATTTAAACTATAGCCATTGTGTATTAAACATCTGTGCTCTCCCATTAAAAAGCTGTTACTCATAACCACACTTCATTGGGCCAATCTGTGTATTTTTTTTTTTCTTTTCCCTGCCTGAGTGTTTTAAAGAGACATATTTGCAATTTGAACAACTGGCTGATGCTGGAGGCAGAGGCCAGCTTTCTATGTACTCTGATCTGCAAACTGCTTCCCAGGCTGTCACAGTCTGGAGTTCTTTGTCCATGGGACATTTAACTCTTACCCAATTCATGTGTCAGTGAATTATATGTTTGCAATTATAGATTATAATGATTTCCTGATTTTTCAGCTTGTCTTAAAAAGATTCAGCGTACTTATTAACTCTAACCCAATGCTCAGCTCAGCTCAGCTCTGTGTTGGCAACTTGTAGGTAATTTTTTTAGAGAGTGTATATGTTTTTTGATCTTATTAGGTCAAGTTCATCTTCTCTAAATTTGTTTCAGTGTCTCCTTCCATGAGTTATCTCATCTTCAGGCTTAGACTGGAGCCTTTTCAACAACTGTTCCTGAAATGAGAACTTTTGATGATTGAAAGTGACTAACAAGTAGAGCGTGTTATGTTCCCAGGTCAAATTCTTTCTTTTCACACTTGAATCCACCCCTGTTTTGGGTTCTATTATAGTAGTAGTAGTAGTAGTAGTAGTAGTAGTAGTAATAATAATAATAATAATAATAAGTGTGGATTTAATTGTTTATGGTGTTTTTGCAGCAGCTTTTTTTCACCCAGAGTTGTAAAACTAGAGGAAGTGGAAAGCTCTGAGAAAGCAAGTTAATAAGGGAGCTTATTTTGGCTTCAGCAAGTGCGATCATTTATCTTTCTGTTACAGGTCTGCCAAAAGAAAAAAAATAATGCTGTGCCTAACAAACCTCCTCGTAGAATGAAATTCCCATGCATAAAATACCTGTTGCCAAAGGGTACAGTTACTCTGTGCTTAGACCATAAGGTGGTGTGTGTGTATTTAAAGGTCACCACAGTCCTTGGTTTTATATATGTTGGTGAATCTTGACAAGCAATCCCACCATACATTTTTTCCCCTGTGGTTTTAACAGCAATCTGCTGGACAAAACTGCAAATCTCTGTTAAATGTTCTGCAGTTAGCAGAAAGAAATTGTGAAAGGAGTACTTTCCCAGAAAGCCCAAAGATAAAATTCAGTGTGAATTTCCAGCATTGTTACAGGAACAAAACTTTTTAAAGACTCAATTCAGTGCATTAGACTGAAAAGTATTGAATAATGCAGTGAAGCTCCACATGGATAAGTGAAGAAGGATTGAAATGATTAGCATAATACATTTTTCTCATTTGAAGAGCCTGTGTTTTTGACAAGGCTTCACTAATCGGAGGAGCCAACGTGATCTGTGGTACTTTACAGTCACTTGTTTATGCAGGTCATGGACACCCTTGCTGCCCTGTCCTCTGCCCCATCTTATCTCTTGCAGAGCAAAACAGATTGCTTCTACCTGTTGAAGCATGAACTGAGTGTGCTGGTGGGTGCTCATCTGCCAGAAGGGAGGAGACTAAAGTGCAGGTAGAGTAACAGCCCTTCCTTCCCTGCCACATGAAGTAATCTGCTCTGAACTCTGTCTTTTATTTGAATAGTAAAGGTCTTTGGGAGAGCCCAGAAAAGGAAGCAGGTTGCTCTTTGCTATTCTTTTAATGTAGGATTTCAGAAGATGATTTCAAACCTATTAAAATGTCCATCTCTAATAAGCTTAGTATAAAATACTAGAGCTTATTAATCTTCTCAGCTTCTGTGCTGAGTAAACTGGGAAATAAACGCATCTTATAGATGGGATCTGATTTTTTTTTTTTTTTTTCTGAAGGAATGTTAACCTTTTGGGAACTGTTGTGTCTTTAAGCAAGTCAAATCAAGAAAAAACACCACCAGCAATGTAACTCCTTTTAGAGGGTATTTTGCTTTGCAAATAAATGTGTATCTTCTAGGTAAAACAAAGGAGCAGTTAAAGAAATAGACTATTAACATCCCAGTCATTGAATATGTATGAATATTGACACAGAACTTGCTGTTAGCTATTTTTATTTAGCCTTTTCCTGATAATTAACCATATGTTCTGTGGGAGTTTTATCAGCTGATTACGTGTTGCAGAAGTGTCCCCAGATGCAAGATGTACAGGAACTCTTGGGTAAACTTAGCTAGTAGTAGAATTTAGTCTTTAAGATCTCTGTGCATTTTGTAGTAATTAATCATGATTTTAAATCTCTGTGGGCATTTCACAGTAATTAATCATGGAGAGACAAGCATCTCATTGACAGCAAGCAGACTCTGCTTCTGAGAAGCCAGTTACCCACAGTCAGTACATGATCTATCTCCTGTGAAGGTGGCATTAAAATGGATCTATTGATCTGAAATAGACTTGGGCAGCAGGGAGCAGTAGTGTGACATAAAGCAAGAAAGGTGTACTGCAATATGCAGAGATTAAAAATAAATAAATGACAGCGACCTTACATACAGGCAAATATTAGCTACCTAGAGTACATCTGAAGTGAGACAAGTTGGAGTGATGATTTCTTGGATGACTCTGAAGAAATTCCAAATTGTTCTAGCTGAGAGTGCTACAGCAGGACTCCAGAGGTACACTAGCTCGAGTATTTGCCTTTGCCTGTTGCATGATAACTTTAATAATAAAAATAAGATGAATGGAAGGAAAAGGAGCATATTCATTTATTCAGATTAACCAGCAAAGAATGTCTTGATACCAAAACAAAAGCTTGATACCGTGAAAGCATACACAGAAGAAGTGTGTGGAGTGCTGAATCATGTGAAAGAGGATGGGCAGTGTAGAAGGCAGTGGCATGTTGTGAAGCGTGCCATCTTACAAGTCCTTTTGGACTGCAATGCCCACCTTTCAGTGCCTCAGGGACCTTTCTGCTTCCTTGATCCTAGCATCAGCCCCTTCAGGCCACCAAACAAGTGTACGTGGCACAGGAAGTATGGGCCTGAAGTAAGGCTATAGGCATGTCCTTTAGAGACGTGAAATGTGGCAGTGGGCATGGAGTTTCTTGAGGGGAAAGAGAGCTCTGTGATTACCAATCTCAGTGTGAATTAGCAGTTCTGCTGTCTGCACCCTGCTTTCTGTTACAGAGAAGAGATGAGAGACAGGCAGTTTCTGAGTGAAAAAAAAAAAGCCCTGAGTCCTGGCACCTGGGAAATATCTGTGTTGCATTTTTTTTTTTTTAATTTTATTATTATTATTATTATTTTAAGCAGGAGAATATTATTACCTGCATGAGAATGTACAAAATACTTTTCTCAAGTTACATCTCAGGGCAACCACAAAATTCTCAGTTATTTGAAGAGAAGCAAGACCAAACACTAACAAGGATGAAAACATTTCTTCTTCCTTTTTTTCCTTCTCTTTCTTCTTTCTCTCCTTCCTCCCTTCCTCCTTCTCCTCTCCCTCTCTCCCTCCCTCCAGCCTTCCCCTTGCCTCCTTACCACTGATGCCCTGTGTGAACTTCCATCATCTCTGAAACACCCTGAGAAGCTTTCTGGCTGTTGTGTAGTTTCTCATATTTTCTATGATCTCCAAATCACCAAGTCTTCCTGAAGGCAAAATACCCATACAACAATGTACAATGCTCAGTCTTCCAGCCAAAATGTCTTATATACACTAACAATACTGCCATTACTTTTTATAATTTCTTACAACATTCATATTAAGTGTAAATCCATGCTTAGGCACCCAGAAAGAGATCAGATGCCTAGGGTGAGCAACAAAAACAGCTCAGCAGGAAATCAGTGGCACTTTGCAGTGCTTAACCTAACATGATAATCTGCCACATTCACAAGGTTTTCAGAGATGGTACTGAGGGCATGATCAAATACAGAATCTCCCTTCTTATTATCTTAAAAGCTAGGAGATATGTATATATATTAAAAAAAAAAAAAAAAAAAGTAGAAAGAATCTTGAAAGAAGTTGTTAAAGTCATTCAGTATTGGAGGGACAGCACTACCTGCTGAGACTGGATGGAGGCTGACTGGAGCAAGTTTGGTTTCGAGTGTTCTGAAAGTGAATTAAAGCGGAATGACCAAGGGGAAGTTAATGTACTACCGCTGTTACTAGATTAACTACTCTGAAGATAAACTCTCAGACCCTGTGGTGTCTCCTATAAACATGCTAGCTTGGCAGGGTTGGACCAGTCTACAGACTGCTGTGCTGCACTAATCTCCTACATGCCTGAGATCAATGGTATAAATCATTCCAGCAATTGGAAAGCAGATTGGCCTAATGTATGATGCAGAGTAAATATTTGTCTTTTTGAGCTCATTTCTCTAGAATTGTCTTTATTTATCCGGATGCCCTACAGTTACTGTATCTGAAGAATGACAGCCTTTCTGCCTTTGAATGTCTCATCTGCTTCCTCTCAGATAAAGAGGCTTTTTGTGTAGTGAAGTTCATTATTACAAATGTGTTATAATTACCACATATTTCTAAGGCAGCTATTGCAAATCTGTATATTATTACTTGGAATGCGAATGATATAAGAAGAGTTTTAAAATGGTAATGCATTGGCAGAGAATGCAATAAACGAAGACTCTTGGCTCCTGTAGTTTACAAGTCAAGTTATCTTCACTAACTTGACTTTACTGATATGTATCAAAACACACAAATCAGTCTGGAGCTAAACCTACAGGCTTGAAGGAAAGAGAAAGGGTCAGTGGCAATATGTGCCTGCATTAACCTGATAACCACTGATGTTGTGGTCCCAGTCAGGGTGATGGGAAGCCCCCTGCCTCATGGCAGTAGGTGTCTTGGAGAGCGAATATCAGTTGTCATGCCACCCTACTGAAGTTACTCATAAGGAAAAGCTGAGGTGGAGGCTCAGGGAATGGAGTAGGCTCCATTCCTCAGAATAAATTGTCTAATTGCTCTGTAGCTTCACAGCCACAAATATCTTGGAGTTGTGTTGCAGCCAGTTCAGTTCTTTTGCGTATCAAGCACAGCAAAAAAGGGGGAAAGACATTTAACACACAGCTCAGAGGAGCTGTTCCAAGTAACAGAAATCCAATTCATTTCGTTATGGAAAATTGTTTATAAGGATCTGCTAAAGACAGAAAAATTAAAATTAATCTAAGAAAGGAAAGGTTTCTGGATACATCAGAAATGTTGTAATGCTGAGAGCATTTTTGTGAGTTAGAGATATAAGAACATGGAAAAAAAATAATCTTTTTGCCAAAAATTGTTTCACTTAAATTTAGGGTCAACTAGTGGACAAAGTAATGAGCAGATGTCTAATCTTAATGATCACAATTTGATTTGGGTAGTTGTAAGATATGAAGCTGATACAGATGATTTTCACCGTGGTGCCTGGCACTCCAGAGGCTGCTGTATTAATACCACTGTGCCATTATCAGCCTACTCTGAGAGATGCCATGGCCAGACAGGTCTAGAGAGTGTGAACAGATGATGCCAGGGTAACTATAAGCTTCATCTGGCTACCAGATGTCTTTTGAAAGGTACAAGTTCTAAACTTGTCCTCATCTACTTTAAAAAAAACCAAACAAACAAACTTTTTTTTTCTTTTCTTTTTTCTTTTTCTTTCTTTTTTTTTTCTTTTTCTTTCTTTTTTTTTCTTTTTTCTTTTTTCTTTTTCTTCTTTTTTTTTTTTCCTTTTTCTTTTCTTCTTTTCCTCCCCTAACTGTTTCTTATCATTCCTGTTCATTCATAATTCATCTTTCCATTTATTCATGGCCAACCACAGTGGTCTATACTGCTGATTGTAACTGCCAGTGGCTGACATACCTAATGTACATTACCCAATGTACACAACTGTTGCAACCTGTACACAACTACACAATTGTGTACATTGAGCTAAGATCTTACAGAGAGAGTGAATGAATTTACTTCAGACACTGATGTTGTGAGCTGACCTACTTCAAAACTTTTCTGCTTGAGTTAAAGACGTGAAAGACCCAGCTGCCACTATGTCAGAACAACTCTTCAAGTAGTTATGATATACCATTATCAGCTACTGGCAATATTAATAAAGTAAATTGAAAGCTTCTCTTTGATACGATACGTACCTCTCTTTAGCCCTTGGAAAGAAACCAGCTTCATGTCCATAATTTCTGATAAACAGGCTCCTTGCAGGTGGATAGAGAAAGTACATTGAAATGAAAATGAAACGTCTTTGCTCCTTCTACACTAACTTTAAAGACATGCTCAGATCATTGGCACATATGAAATGTGCATTTTGGTTACTCTGGTTCTCATGCCAAACTATGCTAAGATAATACCTGCAACCTTTAGTAATTACATGTCACTGCCTTGAAGGCATTGATACCTAGCATAATGAGAAGATTTGACACTGTGAATCAAGGAAGATGACATGTTGGTCCTTCTCAGAGTGACAGATTTAGTTCTCAGTGACTTCTAGGTATCACTAATAGCTGTTTCTGTTTACCTTTGCTATATAAAATGAAGGTCCATACAGCATCTGAGGAAGAGTACTGTTGTGGTTCTGCTCGAGTGGGCAGCCAAGCTCCACCACAGCCGCTCTCTCACTCCCCCTCCTCAAAGAGGAATGGGGAGAAAATATGTGAAAAGGGCTCAAGGATTGAGATAAGGACGAGAAAATCATGCAATAATTATTGTAATGGGCAAAACAGACTCGGCATAAGGAGATAGTAAGATTTATTGCCTACAACTAACAAGCCAGAGAAGTGAGAAAACAAAGGAAAAAAAAAACAAAAGCACCTTCCCCCCATCCACCCTCTTCCACCTCCTCCCCCCGAGCGGCGCAGGGGAACGGGGGAATGGGGGTTATGGTCAGTCTACAGCACTTCTTCTCTGCCGCTCCTTCTCGGTCACTCTCGTCCCCTGTGCTGTGGGGTCCCACCCACGGGATGCAGTCCTTGATGAACTGATCAGGTGTGGGCTTCCCACAGGCAGCAGCTCTTTCAGAACTGCTTCAGATATGGGTCCGTACCACGGGGTCCATCCCTCAGGAGAAAACTGCTCCAACCTGGCTCCCCTACGGGCAGCAGCTCCTGCCGGGTCACCTGCTCCTGCGTGGGCTCCTCTCCACGGGCTACAGGTCCGGCCCGGAATCTGCTCCGACAGGGGTCTTCCACAGGCGGCAGCCTCCGTCGGTGCAGGGCCACCTACTCCACCGTGGTCTCCTCCATGGGCTGCATCGTGGAACCCTGCTCCACCGTGGTACTCCATGGGCTGCAGGGGGACATCCTGCTTCACCATGGTCCTCACCACAGGCCACAGGGGACTTCTGCTCCGGCGCCTGGAGCACCTCTTCCCCTCCCTCTACACTGACCTTGGCACCTGCAAGGCTGTTTCTCACTCCTGGCTGCTGTCTGGCACAGCGTTTTTTTCCCTGTCTTAAATATGCTCTCACAGAGGCGCAAACAACATCGCTTATTGGCTCAGATCTGGAAAACAATAGGGCCCTTCCCAAACATGGGGCAGCTTCTAGATCTTTCTCACAGAAACCACCCCTATAGCCCCCTGCTACCAAAACCTTGCCACGTAAACCCACTACAAGTACCAAAGCTTTAAAGGAAAGATTTTTCTTCAGTACATACAGAATATTGTGTATGTACCCCTCAGATAACAAAGACATGTTTACAACACTTTTCACTGTATGAAATTGAAAACTCACTCAAACAAATTTTCAACAAATGCAGTACAGCTCCACTGAAAAAGAAGAAGTGATTTGAGTCTCTGATCTTTCAAACCTGGCGTTAACTTCACCTTCTATCTCATATTATGTGCTGGCAATGTTTTAAATCCTTTTTTTTTTTTTTTTTTTTTTTTTTTGTCTGTAGAAGCTACATGTTTGTCCCATAACAGGGAACAGGGAAAACAGACTTGACTTTCTGAATTTAAGTTTACTTGTTTTCTGTTGTCTCTGTAAAATCATCTTCCATAGCTCTCTGTTTGCCATATCATTAATCTGAGCCCTCTGCTCTTCATATCATTAATCTGAACAGTGTACCTCTTTCAAAGTTAATATAGTCCCTAAAAATAGGGAGTCTTCATATGCATGCTTAGCATCTGGCAGGATTGTTCTACTGATGAAAGAAGAATTTAATCCTTTCCAGGGTGAAAAAAGAGTTATCCGTGTGTGAGAAATTCTGAGCTAGATCTGCTAAATTTTGTTAATGTTTCTCTTTTCTGGGGTAAGTCAAGGTTTGGAACATGTCATTGATTTATTGCTTTCATTAACATGATAGAGTGCAACAAGTAAAGAGTGCGGCTGTTGAGTTTACTGCACCTGTCCTGTAATGCAATACACAACCATTACCAGATGTAATTAGCATGTTTGAGGCAATATATTAGTCCACCACAAATGTTTTTTTAAAAGGAAGAGGGCAGCTATATTGAGTGCTTTTTGACTTTCCTGAAGAGTCTAAAAGCTTTTTAGAGTACACAAATGTTCATGCTAAAAGAGCTGAATCAGGGTTCTTCAGGAAAACTTTGGTATGGATGGAGAATTGCTGCTAGCAAAGCAGTGACACAGGAAACTAAATGACACAAATTCAAAAATGTTGATACTAACAGTATAAGAAAAAATTCTGTGAGCATCATTCATCCACAAAGCCTCTACAAATTACAACTTATACAAGAAGATCTAAAGTGTGGCAACAGTTGATGGAGGGATGAACTCTAGGAAGTCTGGCATTTTGATTCTTATGAGTATTGAAAAGTACTCATAAGAGTACAAGAGAGTAGTGGAAAAAAAAAAAAAAAGACATTCCTAGTGGGTATAAGACAAGCACATACATTATATTTTCTTTTATGCATGTAACAAAGAGTAGGGGAAAGGTCTCTATTATTTTTCAAAGCTAATGACAGAGGAAAGCTATGAGAGTTGCTCACAGAGGATCCAACTTGATAACTTGCAATTATAAAAAGTAGATCTAGGTGCAAGTATGAAAGTAGCCCAACATGATCTGCCATCTGAAATCTTGGACCTGATGTAGTTCAAATGATTTCCATTCCATTTGTGTACGTGCATGACATCTGCAGAAAGTTTACCTACTCAAACTATATCTTTTTTACTTGAATGGTAGGGAATACAAATACCAAAAATGTTTTTCCATATCATCTGCAATCTATGGTACCTCTCTTTCATTTCCTGTTGTGCTCATTCTCCATGGAAAACACGGATGCTTTTTCAGTCATTGATAAGAGAGGCCTTTCTAATACTTCAAGCACTTTTGTTTCTCTCTCCAGTTGTAAGAGAGGACACTGTACAAAAACATATTGTGCAACATGTGTAATAATGAAGGACGAAAGTCCTTGTTCATTCTCCCTGATTCTTAGCTGGTGTCCACTCCACCAGCATGATCCTCTCACTGCCCAGCTCAGAGACTTTGTCAGGAAGCTCAGGACCTCCTGCCTCCCCTGCAGGTCTGATTTGAGTTCCTTTCTGACCTCACTGAAACAAGGAAGAGTAAACAGACCTTAGGGGTTTTGAAGTTTACATGATTCCCACCCTGATACAGAGTTGAGAGGATAGCCAAGATGTGCTCTAAAGTGCTCTGGGGGATCTCTGTGAGTTTAAGCCATCAGGTGACCTGGGGCACATGCAGACACTGGAGCATGAAAGCAGTACGGACAAGTCAGTCCAGTTCATTGAGAGGTCACATGTCTGGAACAAAGACGGAAAGCCATAATGACAGCAAGGGCTACTCTGCCTTGGGAAGCTTTGTCTTTGAAGGAGACATGAGGGTCATCACAGATCCTCAGATAAACCAGAGTTTCCCAGAAAACAGTGTGGTTGAAGTACTAATGCAATCCTTGGACATCTGCTGAAGGGAATGTTGAATAACAGGAAAGAGACTCTATTATTGGTTTGATGTTATTGTGGACACAGCTTTTGTGTTCATGATTCAAGAAAGATCTTGAAACTTGTAGTGTTCAGGGAAGAGTTATTAAAATAATGAAAGAATCAGAGAAAAAAGTCTAAGAACAAAGGGTCTGAGGAGGTGTGTCTATTGAGCATACCAAAGGACTGACTGAAGAATTATTCATCGATGAACACCTACATGGAGAACAGCTATTGCAATAGAGGGTTCTTCAAACCAGTAGGACAGTGGAATACTGCATCCACTAGCTGGCAGTTGACAGTAATGGGAGTCAGAACAACGGGTGCTCCCCCTCTCCTCGTCCACAGCCAGATCAAAAGTTTGATGCAGCAATTTATGAGAGGCTGCAGTAAGTTCTCTATCCCTTGCAAAGTTTTTGAAGCAAGATAGTTATATGCAGAGATGCTCCACAGCTGCTTGGTTTGAACCAGAATCCAATGGCCTTCATTTACCAGTCAGGATAGAGGAGCACAATGGTGCCTTGGAATTAGTCAAAGTTTCACAACAATTTCAGATATAAAAAATGTAGAGGATGTAATGCAAGCACTTTTATATTTTAATATCTACCTAATCCAGCAATTGATACATATGTCTGAATGGTGATGATCAATACTGAGTAGGTATTGACACTGCAGTATGCCCAGAGCAGAGGAGTTGTTCTTATTACTTGGATTTCTGTTGTCCATGCCCACAGTATAATGGAAATCTATTTCCCAGTGCTGTTGGTTGCCTTGAAGTGTTTGGATGCAATATTGTGCTGAGGAGAAACATAATAAAGGATATTACTTCTTTTTTTTTTTTCTCCTTTTCTTCCTTTCTTTTCTTATTTATTTATCTATTTATTGGTAAGCCATTCTCATCCTGATTGATAGCTTATTATTATAATATATACAGAGTAGAGCAGCTAGTATAGAGAATTCACCTGAAGACAAAAAAAAACAATTAAAAAAATTATTTAATGTAAAGTACTGTGATACTAGAGTGACAAACATGGCAAGAAGGTCTGCACTGAATAAAATCCAAAAGAGTTTATTTTATTATGGAGAACAACTGGCAGCGTTGCAACTGCACTTGGCTGTGCAGCATAAGCAAAACTATAGTAGTTGTCATTTATGTACTCTGACTTGAAAGCAGGCTGTTTTGCCATTTCTGTGTATGCTCATATTATATATTTTCCATTCAAGATTACTTTTTCCCTCCATATGCCACCTCCCTGGAATTAATCAAAGAGATTATTCCAAAGTGACCTTGTTGTAATACTATATATATATTAAATTTATACAGAACCTCAAATAAGGAACAGGTTTGCATTATTGAACATAGAACAAACAGCAGCAGTGCTAATTTATTTAATGCTGTGCCTACTATATTGTGTTAAAAGATAGGAAGATTTGCTATCCATTTCACACGAAGTTATTGCAGTTTGATACATTTTCTGCAGTTTATTATTATTATTTTTTAATCTCTAGTATAATAATAGAGAAATAACAAAGCAAATTTCATGGCTGATTGTAATACAGGGCTGCCTGCCCTGCGGGGACAGGAGACCAAGGGCTGTGGGTGACAGTGGGGCATAATGAGGTAGCAAGGGGTGCATCCCAAACTGTGCCTTCCCAGTTTGCAGTTGTACCTTCATGGCCATTAAAACCCACCCAAACAGCAAGCGGGGGATGATGCAGTGGTTGGTTGGCTGTCCCTGAAGCTGTTAGGGGTCTGGAAATCGTAAAGGGTGATTTGAAAGCACTGTAACCTTGAAGGTTTTATTGGCCTCCTCCCACTTTTGTGCTCACTAATGTTTCTCACCTGGAGGGAGCATCTCATGGGTGTGCTGCTATCATGTGTCATGCAGGCCATCCCAGATGCCCACTGGAAGCACTGTGGAGACCAAGCCACAAGAAGTCCTCATCCCAGTGCCATAAGATTTTAGTCCCACTCCCTAGAGAGCAATGCTTCTGCTCCATCCTGTCCAGGGACACACTTCTCTCCTCATGGCTGCTTCACCTTCAGGGTGCTCCTCAGAGCTCTGCCCAGGGGTGGATGTGCGCCATGTACACATGGCTGTAAGAAAGGATGTGTGTCATAGTGGATAATATTCTCTGTATGTTTGGGTACAAAGCGTTTCACTCCCTAAGCTTGGATTCCCCTTGTGAAAAAGAATCCTATTTTCAGAGATTTAAACTTGTAATGCCAGTGAAAAAGCAATTACATAGCAAAACACATATAAAAATGATGACAGTCATCTATCTTTTTGAAGCTTTTTGCAGTTTTGTTCAGATTTATCAAAGGTTTTTCCCAAATGACACCTTTCTGTAAATCCACTTCATCTGCTAGAATATCAGGTCATCAGAATGCCCTCAATGATGAATCATTAGAAAGTCATTAAAACATGGTCCTTAGTAGCAGTTGCGGTCACAGGAATGCAATAATCTAAGCCATGGCAGCACACTTAGAGATATCTAAATGTTTTTTGAAAGCTAATACACTTTTCACTTAATTACATTTTCAAATTATTCAGCCATTTTGCAGTGATTCATTGTAATTATCATCTGTATTTAATTTAAAGTAAAAAAAAAACTGTCCATAATCATCCCTGGAATAAACACACTTTAGTCAGTAGTTTTGTGTCAGGGTGGAATTAACCCCACAAAAAGACCTTTTCACATTGAGTTTTTCCATACAAAATATTTTATAAAGTATTCCTAATACTAGTGCAAAAAGATGAGTAAGTGTAGTCATGTGTATCTGAGTACAAAAAATCTCTTCAATTTACCAGAAAAAAAAAAAAAAAAAAAGGCAAGATGTAATTATTTTAGTTCAGAACAAATAATAATGTGACTTAAACTTTCAGTTTATGGGTATCTATTTCAGCAAAAACTTATTGGACATCTCCCAGAGCTGCCTGCGTCTTTACATTGAAACTGAAAATTAAAGCACATCCACTAAGTGCTCCTGATGGTCAGTAAAGACAACCAGCTTGGAATATGTGTGAATACAGGAAGGTGAGCAGAAGCCAAATGCAGCACTGACAAAATCATACACCAAATTCAACTTAAGTGTAAGATGAAAAGCCACGTGGTAAGGCTGATTGTGCTATGTCCTTGTGGATAAATTCCACTACTTTTAATAGAGCTGTGTAAACTGTGTCCAAAGACAGAATTTTATCAGCTCTAAGAAATGCTACCTCATTAACCCTGCTGTTCACTACACCAGTTTCTAAAGCCTGATTTAATAAATAAATAAATAAAAACAACCAAACAACAATAACAACAAAACCACCACACACACACACACACACAAAAATCCCAAACACTTAAACATGGGTGAGGTGAAGATCAGTGACTTTTCTCAGCTATGATGTTGGTTTACTTTTCATGAAGTTCCACAGAGCATCTTCTGCTTGGATTGTCTCAAAAGATAACATTATTGGAAACCTCCAGACCAGTTTTCAAAGAACCATCTGATGGTTCAAAATGGATCATTGTCTGTGCTCATATAATAACAGTAGTTTTAGTCCTCTATATTCTGATGGTGAATCTGCTGCTGTTATGGCACCTTTTTGGTCTGGTGGTCTTACCTGCAGACAATTGAAGGGAATTATTATCTGACATTATCTGCAGCTGAACACTTTTAAGTCAATGGAGTTACAGAAGCAAGAAATTTGGCTTGTTATTATACTTATTTGCACTTCTGTAACACCTGAGAAAAGACTGGAACTTCATTATTATGGGTAATATCTGAACTTAGTTGAAAAAATTCCCTTGTGAGGGTTTTATAGTTAAAAGTAAAACAAGATGTAAAAAACTTGTTAAAAACAATAGGAAAAAAGGAGGATACTGTAAGAAATTGATATGTTTCTACGGTTGATTGGATGTGCAGCCTAATGGTCCTGAATGAATGAACTTTATTAAAAATGAAATAAATAAATCAATACCTGCAGTCCCCCATTGACCCTCATTTCTTTATTGCGGTAAATGGACCATTCACAAAGAACTGAATGGCTCATAGCTCTCTGCATTCAGCATTATGCTATTTGCCAGGATATTTGCAATTGAATCAGACTAGTAGAGCAGTTACTAAGTGAGTAAAGAGCTTCGGCTGCGTCAAAACTCAATGTTTTGATGAACACTAGATGTTCTCTGAGCACAATATTTACCTCAGTCATATATTGACAAAATATTATGATGCTTTATCATCTTGGAGTATAACCTCTTGAACCCTAGCTTTAAAAAAAAAACTATTTTAGGAGTGGGTTAAGCTAGAGCACAACATACTCAGCATGAAATAAAACTTGCAGATAAGGATCTGGTGCACGTGAGCTGCTGCAGTTTGGATATCTGCTATGGTTCCTTTCCCTGTTGCTCCCTCATGAAGGTTCCTCTACAAACACTGCTAAAAAATACTATCCACCCTCCTTAACATGCTTGGTGTAATTTGCCTTGATCCAGAGAGTTGCTTTGTACTTTCAGGTTCCCAGGGAGCATGATGGCTGTATTTGTGACTTGTATGATAAACTCTTTATTTAGGTATTTCTACAACAATGCCTGTTCTCCCAGAAAATCAGGATCCTGGGTCTCTGTGAAGTTCCTTAGAAACAAGACCTAAGACCGTTATTAAAAAAAAAAAAATACTGACAAATTCATTAAAAACCTTTCCAGTCCAAAAATATAGATACTGCTCACTTGGATGACACTTGAAGAAAGTTAGATGATTTAGCTTAACAGGTGAGTAGCTAGGAAATACCTTGGTGAGCAGCCAGGGAGGGGATGGCAGGCAGAAGTTTAGTTTTGGATTAGGTGCTTTTTTTATGCTTTTGAAAGACTCCTTTTGTCTGTCTTTTTGTCATTTTCCCCCAGTATGCTGGATGGTGAATGTGAAATCCAACACTAGGACCAAGTGCATCCCCCCCTCATGGAGGTCTGTAGTATGGCCCCTTCCTTTGGAGAGCTTGGGGTCTCATACAGTGCTGTGGGGACACCCCAGCCAAGGATACCCCCATTTCTGCTTCTTTGTAGCTAAGAATCCACCAGCTGGCTTGTGCTGTACCCTGACAGATATCGTTGGAAGGAAAAATTTCAAGGCTTGTATTTTGGAAACTGTTTCTGTCTATTATAGCGCCTGAAAGATTTTTCTTTTTAAAGAAAAAGGCAAATTACCTTTTCTATAAACTTGAAGGGAAAAATTGCACTCTATGCCTATTTTCATATGAATCCTAACACCATGCTGGCATGCTTCAGCTTGCAGAAATTATGACCTGTATGACAGCACTATTTATAATGTCACTTGAAGTTTTCTATCAGCCAGTTTTACACAAAGTTTTTCAAGAGAAACTCAGAAATTAAGGCTCTTTGCATTTTTCTAGACTCCTTACTCAGAGCAAATGCATGTAAAACACTAATGCTCTTTCTCTTCTTCTTCAACTCCTGCTGACACATAACATCACGAGCAGAACTTGTCTGAAATGCTGAAGTAGCTTCTCATAACTTGCATTTCTTTAGTCTCTTGATATGTTGAAAGCCCACAGTGGCTCAGAAAGCAGAGTGGTTGCCTTTTCTGAACTGAGGATAGGTCAAGCTTAAAACCAGGAGCCTTCATGGAAAGAAAGATTGACCACATTCCTGCTTTTAGATACAGCTTGATAGCATTTTATTTTACTTCCATAGGATGCTATTTAAAGATGCTGGTGTTGTATGTGCTTGGGGCATGTTTTATGCCAACTGGTAGCCCTTGTAGAACTTGAGCCAAGTCAATTCTCAAATAAAGAACAACATTATTTCTTCCTAGGATTAGCTATTCATCTGAGGAATCTCCAAGTTGAAAGGAGAAAAAGGGTATAGACAATGGACACATAGAACATCTCTGAGATATTCTAAAGCTTCAGACAGTTCTTAGTTTCTATAACGTTGAGGGCAAAAGACTAAAATATACATAATGTGTTTATATAAATACTGAATTAAAGTGAAAAAGAAATAAAGAAACCTTAAGTTCTTAATTTACAGCTGCTAGTTGCTACGTTTGACGGACTAAGGAAATAATTTTTCAGTAATTATATTCTTCAACCTTAGGTACAATTCTAGCCATTTTTGAAGCTGGAATTCCTGGGAATATTTTTAATATGTTGTAGAATATTTGTAGTTTCAGCTTAAAGTAATGCAAAGCATAAATAAGTAGGTGAAATGTCAAATAGGAAGGGTATCCAAACTCTGTATTGTTTTAAAGAATTACTTAAAACCCATATTTAGGAAAACAATCTTCCTTCTCTGCGTACTCAAAATGTCTTTCTAAATCACTGGAACATTTGGTAGAGCAAGAGACCCAGCCTAGTAACTTAAACATATCTTATCACAAGGAGAGGTCTTTCATGATGTTATTTTGAAATTCTCAAGGATTCTCATTCAGAAGCCGCTCACCTGCATCTATAAAAGGAATTTATAAAAATAGGTGATCAAAGTACTATAAAGGGAATGGTTATTTTCTGAAGATTAAAGTATATTTTTGGTTACACAACTAAAAATTAAAATTGACTCTATTAAATCTTTTAATCTCTACATTAAGCTTCATAAAGTAAGTTTATGTGGGTCACAAATTTCAAGACACTGTTATTTTATTTTATTTTAGATCACTCTAAATTTTCTAATTCTTAATTTGCAAACATACCCTTCAAAGTTTGAAAATGTACGTGTCTCCAAGGTTTACTGCTATAAGTAAAGGGAATAAAGTACATTATTCCTAAAATATTTGAATGTGGGAAATAGACTATGTGGGCCCTAAGAATACTGTCAAACTTTGTAAATACATTCTAAGACCCAGGTTGGTATTAAGTAAGATTCAGAAGAGAACCTAAACTGTTTTTTTACACTATTTAAGATTCACTGGCTATATGTATTTTTGAAAACTGTATTTCTAGAGTCATGTATCAGTAAAAGTTTGGCCTTTTGCTGCATGCAGTACCATGTTAACTAAAGTGGTAATAAAATAACTTATGGTATGCTGTGGACATTTTTTTTTCTAGTTTTAGGAAAATTATATGTACCCTAATCTTGGAGACGGTTTCTGAAAATTTCTAGGCTGACAGTATTTCAGCTCTCATTATCAAGACTTAATAACCCTAGGATAACCAGAGGTGTCATTTTTAGATTAATAGATAAGGGATACTAATTATAGATAATTTAAAAAGGAAAGCAATCATTTAGTGACTCAGTATGATGGTAAGGAAAATTGATTTTTACTTCTTTTCATACTTAATTAAATACATGTTAGTTTCATGGGGGCAATAGTTATTCCAGATTGCACCAACTAAACCTATCAACATCCATCAGGCCCTCTTGATGGACACTAGATTCCTTCAGAGTGTTTTACTGACAAGGTACGTCTTCACTTGCACTTGTCCTTCCACTCCTTGCTGAAACAATAGGAAACTGAACTCTGCCTGCTTGGGTTGTCTTCTCTCTTGTCCTCCAATGTTTTCTGGCAGGGAATGTTATGCTTGAACCAGTTCTGATGGAAATACACCTAAACACTTCTCAAAAACTCTCAGTCAAAAATTGCTCAATATTTCCCCATGTGACCTATTCCATTGCTGGGCCGCTTATGCTTAGGAAGTTATTCTTGCCCCATTTCCTGAATTTCAGATGTAAACCTGTTACATTTGGTCCTTTCATCAGTTGGGGATCTGGAGAATAATTTATTCTTTTGTGTTTTCCTGGTACTTTTGAATTGTTTTAAAAGCTGTTATTATGTTTCCATTTTGGTTTTATCTTCTTGAGACTGAAGTACTCACATTTTTTCAGGGCTGCTGGTAATTCAGACCTGACACATAACAATGTGGACCAACAGATACCCTTCTTTGTGGCTGCATTGTGTGCTCTTTATGTTTAGAAGTCTCATCAGTAAGCAATGTGTAAGTATCTATCTCATATACGGAGGAAACAACAGTCTTTTTTTCTTTTTAATTAATTATTTATTTTGAATTGCTAATTTGAAAAACAGTTCCAGAGTCTCTTATACTAACTTCTGATCGCATATACTTTGCCCTTGGTGCTAGGTGTGAGTACAAATTAAAATGACGAGATAAAATTGCTGGCCCCATTGTTATCCACTAATGTCATTATTTTTGTAATGACCTTTAGTTTTGTTAAGCCACAGAAACTGCTTTAGAGAGTGTTGATGGAGACGTATACTATATGTTTGTCAGTGGTTACAGTCTTAATGGTCATCATTGGTACAGTAGCTGAGTGGGGGCTGTGACAAAAATCTAATTGTCCACAAAGACTGCGAAGGGGTCAAGAAATGCAGTGCTAAGCTGTGACCTAAGGAAGATAAACATGCCTTTGTAGGAATGAAAGAGGGAGAAAAATCAGAAGTTTTTTCTGCTTTTAAAGTTATTCTATCTCAGTATAATGAGTTGGTTAATGATCTCTTTAGTGCAAAGATGATGTGATATATGAGTATGTATATATCCCTGTGCAAACAAGTTGTGATCCTAAAGTCAAGTTTGAAATGAATGAATGGCCAGGCACCTTCCTTTCTCCCAAATACAAAACCTTCATGATCAGGACAAACCATCACACAGTTTGATCTTGCCCAGATAATAAAAATATTTTCACCAAAAGGTGTCTTGGACTTACCATTCTCATCTACTTTCTGTCATCCATGTACCTGTAGCTTTAACTCTGTTCATTTAAGTGTGGGAGGAGCAGTAAAGGTGGTTGGTGACAACCAAAGAAGATTGAACAATGCCAATTAATTAAATCCTCTTGCCCCAGAAAAAAGACCTGGTGTATCTAATAGGATATTATACTCGGAAAGAGATTAGTTAGAACAGATCCCAGTCTAATTGTCTTTATAAACCACTTAGTCATTTGCCTCAAACAATGGAAGACACAAGATCATAATTAAGGCTTCTAGCTCGTGGCAAGATTAAATACACACCATGATAGCAAAGCAAGTAGTTGAACAGTGCAGCATGTCGTAACGTTATCGCCTCAGTCTATTGTTCCCTTCTGCGCCTGTGAACTGCTCTCTAATTGACTAGGAAATTAGGAACAGATGATGATTTTGGAAGCAAATCTGCTGTCAAATATATCTTAAGCAACAACATCAGTTTGGCAGAGGAGAACTTGTGTGAATGAATGAAGGGCTGCAGCTTGAGGTGTGACCACCTCAGCAGCCAGTGACACCCTGGATCTCAGCCGAGGCCAAGTGAACCCAAATGCTGGAACCCTCATGGCTCCAAACAATTTAGCTCTTGGCACAGTCTCATCACTTCTTGTGTTGTGAAGTCTGTGCAAGCAAGTGTGGGGGTTACTGGCAGGGTGGGAAGGAACCATATAATATATATATTTATATATATTTTTGTTTTCATTTTAATTAAAACTGCCTGGAGATGTCCTCTAGGTTGAGAAAGATGGTCTTGGCCACGTATCTGTGTAACTAGATGACAAACAGCCAGGTCCTAGCAGCTGACACCATGCATGCAGAGACCAGTGATACATCCTAGGTGTCCTGGACAGATCCATGAGAGATCTTGCGTAGTGAAGGGTGCTCCTCCATCACTTAGTATTTTCACACTTACACCAGATCTGAAGGTGCCCCTGGCAAAGCATGTGGTCAGGCTGGCACACTGGGAGATGTGGACTTATGCAGCCTGGCCTTCTCCCATGATCTTGGTATCATTCCCTACCTAAGAGAATGATCATCTACCAAAATGTGTGTATTTTGTTTTTTTATCTCCTGCAGAGAAGCAAGGCTACTGACTGATTTAGCAAAAGAGTCCAGTGACTCCAGCAATTCTCAGGACATCCGGGATCCAGAAATCTCTGCAAAAGCAATAGATTTCCCATCTGATTTTGCTCCATTAATGGGTTTATCTCAGAGGGTAGCACCTTTTCTGATGGAAATTGCAGAGTGGAGTTCAGTTAGAGCATTGTACCTGTCAGATACCTGTTCTGAAATAAGGTTACTTCAAACTGCAGTTGTGCATGACAAAGCCATGTATTACAACACTGTTTTAAAATATTTTTGTCCTATTCTTGCATCTTTCATTCTCTCTCCAGACTCTTTGCCTGTCCTCAGACCCATGTGCACTCTTTCCAACTTTGCTTCCTGTGGCTACACTGCAAACTGGACATGGGGATTGATTTTGCTATAAAAAAAACTCCTCTTTTCTTTATTGACTGGCTTATTTTTGAGCTGGATAAGCTCCCTGACTCATTTCACAGTGCAGCCACACAAGCAGCTATTCCAGCTCTGCAGAAGAGCAATGACACACAGCACAAGGTGGGAATGAGCTGTAGGCCATGCATATCTTAAAATACCTGAATGCTTCATCTTGTGAAACCTCAGCTCAAGTCTTTCCTATTAAAGTTCCTCTTCTGGGCATAAACTGCTTATACAGTCACAAACAGCATAAAAGAACATTAAAATGACACTCTTGTCTACCATTTTTGACACTCCCTGGATTATGATGGATTTACAGACTTGATTTACAGCTATGGGAACTGTTAGCTGAAAAGATGTAGAGTACTTCTCAGTACATCACATCTGCACATGGGAAAAAAATTCATTCCAGCCCTCACAAGCAGCAGAAGAAAACAAATCTATAATGCTCTGAGTCCTGAAAGAGTGTAGAAAAGACAACCTTTTCTTTTCCTTGCATTTTTGGGAATAAAGAACTTTGTTTTCCTAGAGTTTCTTGGAATAATATTGTTTTGTATATATATAATATATATATATATATAATATTTATTATTTGGTATATATATATTATAAATAAAAGTTTTTTAACAAAGGGAAGCTTGTCAGTGCAATTCAGTTGAAAAAGAAGATATTCAAATTAGGGTTTCTACAAGTAGGCATTTGCCGGGGGTTGAAGCTCCTGTCACAGTCAATGCAGTCATTCATGCTTGGAGAACAGTTCATCTCACCCCAGAGCAGTCACTTGGGATGGGACTTACTTGTCTACAGGCTGCTAGTGGTTGAGATGCTCAGGAGACCTGCACAGGCTTGGCAGATGGGACAGGCATAGCAGACCTCCACTCTTTAGAAGCAGCAACTGAAGATAGCAAAGATAGCTCACAGCACATAGAATCATAGATCATAGAATATCCTGAGTTGGAAGGGACCCACAAAGATCATAATGAGTCCAAATCCTGCCACCACACAGGTCTACCCAGAATTGCAGACCATATGACTAAGTAAACAGTCCAAATGCTTCTTAACTCTGACAGGCTTGGTGCTGTGGCTATGTCCCTGGGGAGCCTATTCCAGTGTGTGAAAACCCTCTCAGTGAAGAACCTCTTCCTGATATCCAGCCTGAACCTCCCCTGTTGCAGCTTGACTCCATTCCCTCAGATCCTATCACTGGTCACTAAAGAGAATAGCCTGCCCCTCCACTCACCCTTGTGAGGAAGCTGTAGACCACGATCAGGTCTCCTCTCAGCCTCCTCTTTTCCAGGCTGAACAGGCCAAGTGACCTCAGCCACTCCTCATATGTCTTCCCCTCTAGTCCCTTCCCTTCTAGTCCCTTTGTAGCCCTTCTCTGGACACTCTCCAACAGTTTCACATCCTACTGTGGTGCCCAGAACTGCACACAGTACTCGGGGTGAGGCCTCACCAGTGCAGAGTAGAGCGCTTCCGTCACTCTTCCCTCGCTCTTCCCTTGACCGACTTGCAATGCCATGCTTGATGCACCGCAGGATACACTTGGCCCTCTTGGCTACCAGGCCACACTGCTGGCTCATATTCAGCTTGCTGTCAACCACAACCCCCAGATCCCTCTCTGCAGGGGGAGTGTAATGTAAGATGACACTGGACACCTGCCATACAGCCTGTCAATTAAAGAACTCTATGCTCTCAGTACATGGTTGATGGTACTGAGTTGGTGTCCCCAGCATTTAGTACGAGCTCAGATATGTATATATTTGAGTGCCTTTATGTAGATGTGTAGATTTAGATTTAGATGTCTTAGTCTCAGTTTGAATCAGTTTGAATCCCATTCTAGATGCTTTTTTTTTTTTTTTTTAATAAGAAAAAACAAATGTAGTTTAATGAGAATCCTCTTTATTGATCAGTAGCTTTACTGATAAACTAAGAAATCAGCCATTTGTGGCAATTCTGGAAATACATAATATGCAGATTTGGCAGTGGTTCTTTGTGTCTGTGGTCTTAAATACTGACATCTGAGACTTTGACACTTACTTACACAGGGTGCTATGTGAAATTTAGCTTTTATTCTGTGCAGCCAGATGAAATGAGTAACAAATAATAAACGATGAAACACACCAAATATTCATGTTCACATGAATGCTTGTGGTCTTACAATGATATTCCTCCAACTACATCTTTCTGAACAAAACCTGTTTGCCTATATGAATGCTGATAAACAAAAAACTTCAAAGGGAAAGCTCATCTACTCTATTCAGACAGCACTTAGCAACTGCAGGATGTTTTATTTACTTGGGTATTTTGATGTTTTAGCCTTTCACCCAAACATAGCAAAATCATCCAAAGTTTGAATATCCAATTTTTGATATGAAAACCATTTTCCCTTGCTTTCTAAGAGTAGATAAAAAGCTTCTGTGTTTATAGCACAAGGCAGACTCCCCATCTAACAGCTAATTGGGCAAAAAATGAAACACTAATGAGTGTTCTGAGGAAATTTTCTTAATTTGGAAAAAATAGCACTCAACTATTGCTTATTTCACTTTCTTTTTTGGTCACTATCAGAATAATTCAAGATTTTTTTTTTACAGGTGTAGTCCGAGGAAAGTGTTTGTGTCAAAACACTGTAAACTTATTCCTGAAAATGACTGAGACTGACTACAGGAAGCATTTTTAAACATGATGAAACACAAGATGCCTAATCAGAAATAGAGCAAATGACAGTGACATTTTTATGCTGGGCATTAGCAAACTAGTGCAGAATTATTTCACTTTAAATTAATTATTTTTTAAAGTAGATAAGTATGTTATTTATTTGCCTGGGCACATTTTAGTTCCATGATTTAACTAGAAATTAATAGTACTCTTGATTATATTTTGATTGGACTGTGACAGGTTTTGGCATCCTAGGTGAATATTTTCTTAAGGTATGGATTTACAGCCTATACACTACATTGTTGAGAAGAAGAGAGCTACTAGGCTACTCATGAAAAACTACTGGCAAATGCAAATAATGCTGATTACTTTTCCCTTCTGCTATTGATCAATGTTTCCAATAAAGAGGTGCTGTATTTTACTGCTGTTAAAATTTGAGATTCTCCCTATCCTCTTGTGCTCCTCAAACTTAATTAATCTATCTATAACCAGAGAGAATATTTCTGGTTTTGAGGAGAAAAGTCTTTTCAGCATCACCTTGCAAGTAGGTTATTAGAGAAGACAAGTCCTCCAACACCATAATCTGGCTAATGTTTCAGGGATGGTTAGAAGGGAAAAAAGAAAGAAGAAATAAACAACTCCAAAGTAAATTACCAGTGCAATGCAAAACTACTTGAAGCTAGAGGAATTCATTTTCTTTTGATCTATATTGTTAGTATGCAGACCTGAATAAAATTGATAGATCAATTGGAAAATAGCCCATAGCACATTCATAGATAATGAACTGCTTATGAAGTCTTTAAACAAGATGCCCTTGCAGATCAGATGACTACAGTGTTTACTGAAATTCTTTTGCTTCTGATTCAGAAATAATTAAATCTTATCCTTTTTTTACTTTTTTTTTTTTTTTTTTTTTTCCCCAATAAAATGACAGACCTCTCAAGCTACCATTTAAACATTTGAGTGGCCTAGAGATTTCAATACAAGTTAATGTCTGCTATGAAAAAAGTGTACTCTGTAGTACTGCTTGCTGTGGTTTAAGCAGAAATGGAAACAAGAGGTAAGTGTGTTTTGATAGCCAAGTACCACACAGAGCCAACATAATTCTGTCGTCTCTGAAGCGGATGAGAGGGACCCGTTCACCATTATCATTTATTTTCACAAGTCTCAAATCCACAGCCAGTGCACAAAATTATTTTCAAACCATTTCAGAGAGATTTAAATACCACCAGGATCCCCACTGTGCCATTGGGCTTGCCAAAAGCATGTTACCAACCAGCACAGGATGTTCTGCTCAGGCTGAGCCTACTGTTCACAGGAGACAACAGGTAAAGAAATGAACTCTGTCACAGGCAGTGACAGAGGGACAGAATCATCTGTAAAGGTAGAATGGGCCATTAGTTCGGCATATATTACCAATTTTTAGGCAGTTTTTCTTATGTTGAAATTGGTGACTTGTACCTGACGAAATACAGTTACAACACTTCCTTAACTTCATGCCAACAGGAGTGCTCCAATTCCCTATCAAATCGTTAGAGTTTGATTTCTGGTGTACATATCTCATAGAAAGTGAATCTTCATGTTAGACTCCAATAATCGTTTTAAAATTGCTGATTCTTTAGCTCTGCCAGCTGTGAAACCCATGCATTGGACAATTGCTGGACACAGACGAAGAGAGTTCATTAAAAAATATTGAACCAATAATTCACTGACATTTCTTGCTGTGTTCGCCTAGCTCTATTAGTTCCTAAATCTCCAAGACCTTTTTAAACATGTGGAGTGAGACTGAGAAAATAAAATGAATCTGTTCTAATGGAGACATTCGTCACCGAGACAGATGAACATGCCTGAAGTTAAAGAACAGACACTGGGAAACTGAGGACATTGCTGAAATAAGGTTAAAACACATTATCACGAAAATTCATTAAATGAACCAGTCAAGACCAGCTGATGCCCCAGACCTCATCCAACTCTCTTTATCTGATCAGTGAGCTGGAGCAACAATGATAGCTGGAGTACTGGCAGTCTGAAATACAGAAATGTTAAACAACAAGTAATTCTTTCCTGAATAAATGCCATGGGAAAGGCTTAAAAATTGTGTGGCCACTTAAAATACTCACCAGTTACTTAAAGGTCAGAAGAAAGTATGCTCAGGTAGCTATGCATTAGCCAAGCATTCTCTGACCTTCAAACTTCAATAGCTACTTGAAAAAATAGAGAAGACATTGTATAACCTGAAGTGGTAAACTTTTAGCCCACTGAATGATGAAGGATAAATTTTCTGTTGATGTAAACAAACCATTGTCACTGATTGTATTGATGCATACATTTCAAGTCTTCTGTTAATTACAGCATAAGTTGCATCTAGGAAAACTGTTTCTCATTCCAAGATCAAACCATGCTATCTCTCGCTGTAAGAATATGGATAATGTGTTAAATGCATGGTATTGAATGCTCATACATACTTACATATATAGGTAAAATACTTTTCTCCCCACTTTATATCTCTACTTCTGCTTCTGCTTACTAGTTCTGGTCTTTAAAGTGTATATGAAATTAGATCCCAGCTGTAGTTGAAGAATCTGTACTAACACCTGTTTTTCAAGTAAATCATCTCCCGTTTAATAGATTTCTAGCTTCTTTATCATCATTATTATTTTTTTTGTATCCTAAGAAATATAAATTATAATTCCTAGTAGTATATAAATAGCTCATTAGCAACTTCAAACCTATAACAAAGTGGTATGCTTTAATTCTAAGGAAAAATAAAGACATGCAAATCACTATAGTACTACTACATGCACAAAGTAGAGCACTGTTTAGGAAATATTCATTCTATGTAGCCCAGTGTTCCTGCTTTTACTAACAGAGAACAGCAGCAATATATATTCATAGTTATACTCAGAATTTATGGCACTGGGTTTCTGCTGTCCACATTGGCAGATAAGCATTTTTCCTTAAGTTCATGATTTAAACATTTAAGGGAGCAACAGCAACACAAATCAGGACTGTATGTAAAAGATGGAAAAATAAACCAAAAATATGGCTGCTAGTAATGTATGAACACCGTCATATTGCTTTAGTGAGGCAAAATGGTATATCAGCAAAAAATGAATGTGCACATTTGAGTTTTAAATTAGAGAAAAGAGGCAATCAGGTAAAGTTTTCATGAGGTAAGGTAGTGGGTGATAATAAATTTGAGATGGAGGTAAAGCAGGTAAAAATAAATAAGAATAGTTGATTTAGAAACAAAAAAGGTACATGGACTGTGATTAGAAATAGCAAGAAGTAGTTTGCCAAGACCTTAAGTACAAAATGAGCAACACCTGTAGCAAGATAATAGGCTGTAAGGAACTGTAATTTCACCATCAGCTTGAATATAGGGACATAGGCACTGGAACACTGATGACAATCTCTCAGGAACTTCATCCAAAGATCTTTACATGACTCATTAAGAGAAGATGTATTACACTACAGTTACAGAAAGGGTCTACAAAAAGGGGACAGAGACCCAGAACAGCCCCTGCCTCTTTTCCTTCTCCACACTCTTGCCAAAAATGTCTTGCTAGCCCAGTCTTCAAAGATTTTTATTATTCAGAAAAATGCCTCAGGTCTTATTCCACATACTGAAGTTTTCATCATGATGTTAAATGTATCATGGAGCAAAAAAAAAAACCAAACAAACACCACCAAAACAAAAACAAAACCAAAAAACCCACCTCCACAGATACTGCCTTCTTCTTAAAGCCAGTAACAAAATGACCTACTTTAGCTCTGTGAAATGGATATTAAAAAAAAAAATAGAAAAGAAAAAAAAGAAATGGTAATGGTGAGAGTTGAAAATGTGATAGACTGAGACAGGACAAAAGAGCCATCCCCTCTCTCTACTTCTCCTGGGCACCCCAGAACTTACTGCTGCAGCTGACTGGACTGTTGGTAAGTAGCAGGTTTGGGAAATGTCATGTAAGCTCTTTCCTTGATGAGCATAAAGGCTCTCTTTACCATTCTTTCAAAGGTTACATTTGATGAGCTAGAATACCCTTCAAACACAGCAGTATCTATTTCTCAGCTCTTATTTCCTCTCAACTTTAATATCTCTTTTGAGGGTAAAGTATTGTACTTTTACAAGAACATAAGAAACTTTGTAATTGAGAAATGCCAACATATCTTTATGTTCAAAATGTAGTTTGTTTCCTTCCTTTTAACTCTATTAATTTGTTCAGGAGCTCATCTCATTGCCTCTTTGAAGACGTAAAACCCTCTGTTTCAGACAGTCACTTTCTGTTTATTGCATGTTTACTCTGATGTGTATGAAAAATTGATTAGGTTATCTTAGACTGTGGGTTAGATCAGTGTGGTGGTTTGACTCGAGTGGGCAGCCGAGCTCCACCACAACTGCTCTCTCACTCCCCCTCCTCAAAGAGGAACAGGGAGAAAAAATGATGAAAAAGGCTCAAGGGTTGAGATAAGGACAGGGAGATCGTGCAGTAATTATTGTGATGGGCAAAACAGACTCAGCATAGGGAGATAGTTAGATTTATTACTTATTACTAACAAGCTAGAGAAGTGAGAAACAAAGCAAAGAAACTAAAAGCACCTTCCTCCTCCCCCCTTCCCCCTTTTCACCATCTTCCACCTCCTCCCCCCACGCAGCACAGGGGAACGGGGGGATGGGGGTTATGGTCAGTCTGTAGCACTTCTTCTCTACTGCTGCTTCTTGGTCACTCTCGTCCCCTGTGCTGTGGGGTCCCACCCACGGGATGCAGTCCTTGATGAACTGATCAGGTGTGGGCTTCCCACAGGCAGCAGCTCTTCCAGAACTGCTCCAGATATGGGTCCGTACCATGGGGTCCATCCCTCAGGAGAAAACTGCTCCAACCTGGCTCCCCCACGGGCAGCAGCTCCTGCCAGGTCCACCTGCTCCACCGTGGTCTCCTCCACGGGCTGCAGCATGGAACCGTGCTCCACCGTGGTACTCCATGGGCTGCAGGGGGACATCCTGCTTCACCATGGTCCTCACCACAGGCCGCAGGGGACTTCTGCTCTGGCGCCTGGAGCACCTCTCCCCTTCCTTCTTCACTGACCTTGGCACCTGCAAGGCTGTTCCTCACTCCTCTCACTGCTGTGTGGCGCAGCGTTTTTTTTCCCTGTCTTAAATATGCTTTCACAGAGGTGCAAACAACATCGCTTATTGACTCAGCTCTGGTCAGCAGTGGGGCCCTTACCAAACATGGGGCAGCTTCTAGATCCTTCTCACAGAAGCCACCTCTATGGCTCCCTGCTACCAAAACCTTGCTATGTAAACCCACTACAGTAACTGTGAATTCATACTTGGAATTTCATATTGTCAAGCTGATTTTTCTCTTTGTAATACATTCCCTGTAACACATTTGATCAGCTTCTAGGAATGGAAAGTGTATATTCAGTTGGAACTACTTACCCATCCCAGTGTTGGGAAGAAGGCATAGGCCGTATTTCGGCTAACATTTTCTATACAAATACTTTAGAGTCTGAAGTAGATTGTTCTCTAGAAGGGTCTATTTTTCTTCATTGGCTATTAAGGGATGACAAAGTCGCTAGACAATCTGGAGATGTCTATATGGTAAACTACATTAGGAGGAAAAACCTTGTCTTGGTACCTAAACATCTGAGATACTCTGATATTCTGCTCTGGTAAAATCAGATGCACAAAAGATCAAGCAGATGCTCCACTTTGTTCCCAGATCCCCAGGAAGAAGTGTCAGTGCCTGTGGAGAGGTGCTGAGGAGCAGTAAGGGTCCAAACTCTGCTCTGTTGCTGGAAGGTGTATGGGGACTTTTGATAACACTATACTTCCCAAAGTAGGCACACCTTTCCCAACAACTGTGTAACTTGCAGGGTCACCTCTTGCACAGCCCCCTATGCTAGGGCAGATATGTAAAGATGAGGTGAGACTGCTCCTTTTGTTGAAGCCAATTGATGTGCAAGATAGATGAGGTTTCGTTAAGAGGGAGCCCAGAAGAAAATCACAGCTTGCCTGTAGCCTGGTAAGGAGCAGAAATGATCCAGAACCTTTATTCTGTTATTTCATTATTTCTTATATAAAAACTGTACACACATTTCTGGGAAGTGCACTTCCCAGTCACTTCCCAGTCCCCAGGACCGCGTGCTGAGCCACCATACTTGTCTCCCTAAGCCACAGTCCCTCTTGCTCCACTGACATGAATCAGTGATCCTGTCTCTGCTAATGTGAATTTTGGTAGCCTGCTCTATCACCTTGGCCCAGACAGGGAGTCCTGCTATGCAGGTACCAAACTGGTCTCTGGAAGTTTTATGGGTGGTTGTGCTGGAATCCAAATAACCAAATTAACAGTAGGTGCCTATATGTACATTACTGCCCCTAGAGACAGCAAAACCAAGACAGATAAGCACTGCTGTTCATGAAGGGGAGGCTGGGTGTTTCAGGAGGGAATCTTGCTGGCTTCAGAGATGCTGGCTGGGATCTAAGGAAAGGAACCTCTGGAAAAGGAGAATGTACTGATAGTCTCCATATTGAAAGTGAGTACTACCACAGTACGTGGTGGAATGAATCAGATAAACTATCATTGTGAGAATCCTTCTGTGTTTTAAGTAGTTGCTATCACAAGTTGTGAATGAAGAAAAAGAATGTTGATGTTACCTATCCATCCATCCATCCATCCATCCATCCAATCAATTTTCAATATGTGGGAGGTTGTTTTAGTGATAAACAGAAAATATTAATAAAACTATTTTTTTTTAATATACCTTCATTTGTGAGATTTCAGTTGTTCAACAAATGAAATCTGAAATACCTGGCTGAGAAATATTTAATATTATTTAAGTTATCAGCTCTGGAATAAATTTAATATAATAACCAAATAGTGAATAAAGTTGTAAAATGATTCTTTGGAGCAACAGGGAGTTATATGGTAGATCTTATGTGGAAAATAAAATTATAAAATGTTAATGAAATAAGTGTTTAAAGATGGAGTTATAGTGTATAATTTATTCCATTATTAAAGTATTAAATTACTTTTGTGCAATAAACCAGGATGAATGTAAGGACGATGATTACCGAGATGACAACTGGGGAAAATAAATTCATATGCATTGCTATGGTGTGGAATCAAATGGATACAAATACAGCCGTATAGTTGCAAACCCAAAAATTTCTCTGTAATTCTATATATAACATACTCAACAAAAGCACAGAAATTGCATCTGATACTGTGGGCATTTTGAAGAATTATTATTTTTTTTTTTCTGTCACAAACAACTATAAAAATAAAGTTAGAACATTTTAATGAAAAACATCTTTTTTTTTTTTTTTTTTTTTCCAAATAATTTCAATAGGAATATTATAGGAATATGGTTTCAACATTTAATTTTTGATTTCTGTTGCTGTAAACTGATGTTAGATAGTGGTTATTTTGAATCAAGATTTTTCAGTTAAATTGTGCTCAATTAAAACACTATGAAATAACATTTTTTTTTTTTAACCATAAAATCTGAAAAAATCTCTGAACAGAACTGTTTAAAGCTTTGTTAGAAGCAGAGATATGCTTTTATAAGTAATATGAACTATCAGCAATTGCAGCCTTTCCTACTGGTTCAGCTCATGAGCTCAGTGAACTAGTCTGTTGCTTTCTCTTAAAAAAAAGATATAGGTGAGAAAACACAGCAGAGGTGTCAGCATGAAGCATTTCTTATTCATCAACTCATTCAACATGCTAAATGGATAAGATTGAAGAATGATAATTCAGCACTTAATAGGAGTTAGGAAATGGAGCAGTGAATAAGTATTTGCCTGCACTATAGAAAGTTGACTAGAGCAGATCTGGAAGCAGGGAGGGGGCTGCAAAGGAAAGGGGTGCCTGGGCAGTGGTTGTGTTGTGTTGTGTGCCTTCAGCCTTATAAAGTTTGGGTGTGAGTCCCATCACACCAGCTGCATCAATTACAATGGTTCTTCTAAGTTCAAATGAACATGGTATTGAGACTTCTTAAGCTAGCTTTCAGCCAGAAAGAGACTTCCAGTCTCAGGGGATTTCAGAGCACAACGCCTGAGAACAGGGTTCAAGTCTTGCTAGTATGGCTGAGGCAAAAGAAAACAAAACCTCTGAGGCAAAAGAAGAGGGAAAGAAAAAGTCTGAAAAGGGAAAGTGAAGAAAAAGAAACAGGGGAAAAGAAGAAAGAGGTTATCTGATAATAATAGAAGGAGAGATTTATTTAGGGAAATAATTGGTTGGGAGACACGGTGATAACCAAGAACACTAGAAAGAATGTGATAAAATGGAACAGAGATGGGAGTAACCAGAGGTGAAAGGAAACAAAATAATTTAGAACTTGATTAAGCAAATTCTTTGTCATGTTTCCAGATATATAAAATCATTTAAATGGTGTTAAAAAAAAAAAAAAAAAAAAGCTGATAAACTTTATTTCTTTTCCTAAAAATGCAGTGTTTTTGTGCAGGGAAATAAAGGAATAAGCTTAAGAAAAGTAGAAGATGGCAGAAGAGAAGGTAACTAAAAGACGAAAGTGAAAGGAATCAAGGGAAAATATACCCAGTTTAAATAGAAACACTCAATTTAATTTATTCAGATTCATTTCAACCTGTGATTTAGAGGTTGTCAAGAGGTGACTTATTACAAGCAAGACCTCTTACAGCCAGGGGATTTACTGTCAAATTCACATCCTCAAGCAAAACCATGCTGTCAAATCTATATTTTCATTTTCAAAAAAGAAAGTAAAAAAAAAAAAGTGCATTATACACCTTTCACAGTGCATTATGGAACTAACGCCGACTCACAAGACTGGTAAAGTAGAGTTGCCTTGCTATGTTTGCAAAGTAGCCTGATGCAATTTCTCAAGAACTTAAGTTGTCCCACTTAACATTGACGTGGGAAGTCAATTCCAAAATTCAATCCTCTAACTGTCCATATTTGTAACTGTATTATCATTCAATACACTTATTGATTTTCCCGTGCAGGCAACTATTGCTGTTAAAACTGTATTGTGATATAAATTTCTGAAGCAATGTGCGTCTGAAATAAGGAAACAATATTAAATACACAAAAGTTCACGGAAAAAATGAGCATCACAGGAAAACCTGTATCAACATATTTTAGTGATATATTTAGTTCAATTAAAAGTGCCCACAGTACAATATAGTAATCATATTTCTTAATGTATTTGAACAAGAGAAAAAAAAAATTACCATTCTCTAACATGATGCTGAAAAATCAGGCACCTTTCTGCAAATTTAAACAGTCAGATATAGGAATCATTTCACAGGTATTTTCACAGGTACTTTTGATGCTAGACATCTCATCTAACTACTTGGAGTTCCCTTAATGGTTAACAGAGAGAAATAGATATCTCAGTGACTTCTTGAGCTTCACTGCAATCTACTGGGATGTTTCTATGAATACATGAGTGTACTGGTGAGGCATACTTAAGGATATTAACACTGTAGGACTGGATGTCATCTGGAAAAGAGCCACAAATGCAATCCATAGATTGGAGAAGAGCTTTTCTTCATTGTCTTTTCTGTTATTGGAAAGGAGATTAAGAAGCAACAGGACTGGAGAAGAGCAGCTGGACACTAATGGCCTCTTGAGCTGACTGGTGAAAGGCAGAGTAGCAACCAGTGTCTGAAAGTGGAGGTCAGACAGAGTTGAATTAGAAATAAAGAAAAGCTGTAATAAGAGCTGACAGTCAGGGCAAACTCCCCACAGAAGAATCACTAAGTTGTTTGGGTATCTGTATGAAGGCTGAAAGAAAGTGGAATAATGGGTCTGAAAGATTAAAAGTTCTGGGCTTTGATTCATGGATATCTGGGTCCTAAGACCCAGAAGTGTCTATTCCTAAAATACAGAAAGTCAGACTTTATGATCCCAAAATCCCTGTCCTTAATCTCTAGATACACTGAAATTATATGAAGTTTTTAAATACCACAGTGTAAAGAAGGAACTGGAAAAAAAAAAGTAAAAAAGAAAAAAGAGAAAAAATGAGGAAAAAAGACAAGATGCTCAGGTTTTAACAACAAAATGATGTGCTGTGCTTCTAAAACTGTTTACATCTGTACATCCTCCTCTGTTTTATGGTAATAAAGTGGGGTGTAACCTCTAAAAGAGAAAGAAGTGCCCATAACTTTGGACTTTAAATTAAAATATTAAATATGAAAATCTGAACTGAATTGCTTTTTTTTTTTTTTTTTTTTTCTTCTTTTTTCTTCTTCTTTTTTTTTCTTTTTTTTTAATTCAATTGGAAACTTTTCCTGGTGGGCAGACAGGTTCCTAATAATTTTATTTATTTATTTATTTATTTATTTATTTGATGTGTTTAAAATTAGAGTAGGATCAAACTGAACCCTTTCTCTGCACTTGGCAGATGCTTTGTCATAGGAATTATAGGTTCAGGTGACTAACAGGCAAGTGGTTGTAACAGTGTTGAACTGGTACTTAATGGTGGTAATAACTGACAAATAAAAAGGTAGCACTGAAGTTTGGTGCAACTTACTGATAAGAAACTTATAAAGCAAGCTGAATTGCACTCTGCTTCTAAATGCAAGGTTGCTGACAGCATTGATTACTGATGTATCTTTCACGACAGTTGTTAACATGAAAATAAAGTCAAGTAACCATCACCAAGTACACAGCACTATGCACTGCTTTCTCTTAGGCTAAGCATCTGTTTAATTGTATTATCATTTCCCTTCTTCTTTCTCTTTTTCTTGTCCATTTTTAGATTTTTATTTTTATTTTTTGGAACCTCCTTTTCACTTTCAAGCCCCTAAGGGAAGAATCTGTGTTTTTGTCTTTCTTACTACCCCTAAACCTGAGGTTTCAGAGGAAACTATTTCTCTCTTCATTTTCAGCAACCATTCAAATTTTATTGAAGAGTGTTCCCTTATATGAGTGTTCCCAGTCATAATATCCACGGTCTTTACTTTGAATGAAATTAGACACAAACAGCTCACATCAGAGAGTAGGCAGTTTGCTTTTTTCTGGCCTGTTGTGTGCTCTGGGACTTGTATGACAATCTTCGGTGTAAAACATTGGCGTGAGGCAATCAATTCCTTGAAAACAGCCACTGAATCACATACAACATTAGTACAATGTTTTCAGTGAGATGTTTTGCAGTAATTCACTTTTGCAGAAGGTATGCTGCCTAACTGAGGGTCTGGCTGCTCTCCAGTGAACTCTGACGTTCTCTTCCCCTATGCATTACATCCCTCTTTGAATGTACAAAGTACGGTGCCCTAAAGCAGATGCCCTTTCATAAAGGCTTCAGATAAGAATTATTCTGTAAAGTACACTTGAATTACTTGAGGGTTAGAGGGTTAATATATTCTCTTCTGAGCTTATTTTCACATATTTTTGAGAAGGTCAGTGTCCTAGCTTACCTAATGGCAAAGCTATCAGTGTGCTTGTCAAAGGAAATCATGCAGTCACTATAATCTAAAAAATGTGTGAAATGGTGACTTTAGGTAAAAGGTCACATATTGGTTTGAGTGGAGTGTCAGTGGAGTGACTTAAAAAATATGTCTGCCTGTTCTGAAAATCTTATTTTATAAAAGAGGATGCCAAGCCTGCTGCCCTCTTGGAGCAGAATTCATATAGAGCTTTACAGCATAGTTAATATTCTGTTAGAACACCATTATCACTCATCTGTTATCTGCTCAGAGGTCTATTTTTCACATGAGAAGCTTACCTTGAAATGCATGGCTACCTTCTCACTTGGTTAGATTTTAGAGCTTAGGAAGTAGCTGCTCAAAGGCAGTGGCTGAGGTCCAGGAAGAAATTTCTTTATGGTAGAACTGCTAGAACTGCTAATTGTAAACTCTTCCCTCATGGGTGTAGGAGATGCATGACCACAGACTGCCTTCCCTGAACTTGAGAGTAAGGAAATGTTAAATCTTATGCTAATAGCTTAACCTTCAGGGCAAAGGCAATTGTCTGTTGAGGATCTGTTATCTTTCTTTAGCTTTGTGGTGACATTTTTTTTTTTCCTTCCAACCATGTAAGATCAGTGGCTGAGACTAAGGGCAGAGTTAGTTAAAATTTTTAAAAATAAATTTTGTTTTGGAAAATTTAAAGTTCTTTTTTTTTTTTTTTTTTTTTAGGATCTTTCAGCTGGAGTGTAGTGAATGGGAAGTACTTTTCTTTGGAAAGAATTCCTGTGTACTGAGAAACATGATTTTCTCACAGTATTGGTATAAACCAATGACTGCCATTGGACTGTCTAGCATTTCACTCTCTGGTAATGACTAGGGTACTTCTGTGGGATAAGATCCTGTGTTTTCTCTACAGGTTGAAATCTGTTTACTTCCAACTTGAAAGTAAGGAACTAACTTCCATATTATTTTTCTATGTTATTTGGATTTAGTGCATTATAAAGTATTTATAAATCACTTATTTGTCAGGCAATATATATTTTTTCCTTTAATATTTAAAGCATTTCTTAAAAAGGTAATATCTAGTTTACAATATTTACATATTTATTTATAAATTTTAGATTTGTTGTTGTAGATTTTTTTTTTTTTTTAAAGCACAATACCTTAACCTACATGAGATTAAAAATATATATATATATATATTCCATCTTATTATATTTTAATTGCTTGGAATTTTCTTGAATTTCATAGCATCATTATTTCTCTCCTTGATAATTCTTTTATTCACTGTTACCTTGTTTGGAAGACTTTGCTCTCACTTGCTCTATCCACATCCTTGTAACTATAAAGATGTTATAGGAGTTATCTTCATTTGAAGGAACTCTTTCAATAATGTAAGGACTTGAACTTCTTTATTGCTCAAACAAATGAAACAAGCTCTCCAACATAATACAGCCAGCTGCCTGTTATCTAACGTGGGATGTGACAATTATAACTAAATTTTCAAGGCCTATTTTGAAAAGTTGTTTTCTCAAGAAACACTAAAATAAATTCATGTCTGGGATATAAAATGTCTGGAATATAAAGAAAGTTTCATAAAACATTTTTGTGATTTTAAAACCAAAGCCTATAGTTATTAAATTTCAAAAAATCCTTATGCTTCCTACCACTAGCACTAATACAGCATTACAAAACTCCTGTCAAATATATGGATGCAGGCAGTTTACACACTCACACTCAGCAGTTGCCATTTTCACAGAATCATAGAATGGTTTGGGTTGTAAAGGACCTTCAAAGATCACCTAGTTCCAAACCCCCTTCCATAGACATGGACATTGTTCACTATATACGTTACCCAAAGCCCCATCCAACGTGGCCTTGAAGACCTGCAGGGATGGGATATCCACACCTTCTCTGGGCAACATGTTCCAGTGCCACACCATGCTCTTCCTAATATCTAATCTAAATCTACCCCCTTTTGGTTTTAAATCACCACCATCCTATTACTACATGCCTTCATAAAAAGTCTCTCTCCATCTTTCTTGAAGATTCCCTTTAAATACTGAAAGACTCCAATAAGATCTCCCTGGAGCATTCTCTTCTCCAGGCTGAACAACCCCAACTCAGACTGTCTTCACAGAAGAGGTGCTCCAAACCTCTGAGCATTCTTGTTGCCCTCCTCTGGACCTGCTCTAACAGGTCCTTGTCTTTTTTTGTGCTGGGGACCACTGCTCTGGATGCAACACTCCAAGTGGGTTCTCACAAAGGCAGAGTAGTGGGGAAGACTCAACTCTCTCAACCTGCTGGCCATGCTTCTCTTGATGCACCCCAGGATATGGTTGGCTTTCTGGGATGCAGGTGCACATTGCTGACTCATGTCCAATTTTTTATTCAAGAGTACCCCAAAGCTCTCCACAGGGTTGTTCTCAATGCGTTCATCCCCTAGCCTGCACTGATGTTTGGGATTTCCCTGACATAGGTGCAGCACCTTGCACTTGGCCTTGTTGAACTTCATGAGCTTCATGTGGGCTTCTCAATTCTGTCCAGGTCCCTCTGGATGGCATCCCTTCCTTCTATCAAGTCAACAACCTCACTCAGCTTGGTGTCATCTACAAACTTGCTGAAGGTGCACTCAATGCCACTGTTTATGGCATTAATAAAAATGTTAAACAGCACCAGTCCCCCAAAGACATTTTCCCAGAGGATCTTATCATAGAATCATAATGAATTCTGAATTCTTCAGAAGTGAATATAGATTCTTAATTTATTATAATTCAGTGTGCAACTAGATATTCTTGGCTTTTTGAAAAATTCCTTTAACTTCATTTAGTTTAAGCCTCGTATTTCAACAGAGAAGTTTAAAATTGAAATATTTAGATTATTTGTAAAACTAATAGAAGAGTTTATTATTTACAGATTTCAGAGAAGAACATGGAAGTTTCTTCCATTTAAATATATACAGTTCTAGTGGTAGGAAAAGCTTATTTTTCCACATGACAGTAGCCACAGGTATATATATGATAAGAGCTGGATTAAAGTTCCAGAGAAAATAAATATAAAACATTGTTATAGGGAGAATGAGCAACAGTTATTAAATGAACTACAGCATAGTCATAAAGCAAGGAATTTATCTTTTTCATGTACTGTTCTTCAAGGAAATAATTAATCATGAAAATTAATATTAAAAACCTTTTTTTAGGTAACAAAATCTTTATACATATATATAAATAAAATAAATATTTTTGTAAAATTATTATTATTATTATTTATTTTTTAAATTATGTTCCAATGGTGGTTGGTTGTAAATCTTGTTATGAATACTAAGGACCAGATGAAGAAAATATTCTCTTCATTTTATGAGCCAGTGGCATTATTACGAAAACTACAAGAAGTGTACTTCAGAAATATATTTCAGAATATTTTTATAAGTAATGACAGTTTGCTCCTGTTAGTTGATATTGCAGATTTTCACACAAATATTTAAATTAAAATTTGTATTGTGATTTGACCTGTGGTTACCTGAAAGCCTTTCTAAGGTAGTGGAATAAGTCAACAAATTACTCCAGCAGCACAAAGAAGTGATGATGGAAATACTAAAGTTGATAGTAGAGAGAAAAGTTATTTGAACAAGGTAACACATTTTCATATTTATATCAACTGCAATGTTGGCCTCAGCACCCATGAACTGGCACTAAAGTTATTAACTTCTCTGGCACGGTCTGAAGACCTGGGTAATGAAATCTGCAATCCCAGAAGACTTGGTGTGCAGAAAATCTGTAAAGTTTACAGCCCAGTGTGCTTAATTTGCTCAACATCTTTTCTTATATAGCTTCAGAGGCGTCCATATTATTCTGAAAATATAAGCACAGCTTCATTCACACAGCTATTTCAGCAGGAAGGCACTAGGTAAGATCTGGTTATAATTTCTGTAAACAAGTGCAAAAGGATGCATCAACTTGAACTGTCACATAACAGAAAACTGAGTGCAAATCTGTTGAATGCCTGGTAAATCTGGCTTCAGTCATACTAGTTACATGGTTATGAAGAAAGCCAGCTATTTTGAAATAAGAAAGACCATTTTCACATTGAAAGTGAATTTCATTTCTAATGTAAATCTGAAAAAACATTTGAAGGTCTGAGAATTTGTGAGCTGATTACTCCTTTATTATTTTCTGCTTGCCTTCAGGAAAAGGATTTTTTTTTTTTTTTTTCAGTGAAAAGTAAACTTTTCACTGAACACTTTTCAGCTTCCTATTCCCTGTAAGTCTAAGGAAGAAAAATAGTGCTTTAAGACACAGGGAGACCCATCACATATTCAGACTCCTACATGGCAAATAACCATATGGTATTTTACAAAGGCTACAAATAGCTCACTTAAATAATCCAGGGGAGGGAGAGGGTAATTCTTCTAACTTATCTTTAGCTATTTAGAAAGAAAACTGACAGTCTAAGATTGCAATCTAGGCTGGTCATAAAGATTATTCAGACAAATAATAGGAGCTAAAAATTTACTTTTGATGTTTGGAGTTAGGTGCAATTAATTCTAACCTAAATTGTTACACTTTGCATGTTTTTGCATATGTTTTGTGAACAGAAAAAGTAGTCCCAATAAACCATTATGAGTAAATTGATGGACTCTGATTGTTGCACAACAGTAGATAACATGGACTGTTCTTATCTCTTAATAGTGTGGTGACAGGTAGCCCAAATGCCTGGGTTTGTTCCTTGGCACTGCTTAATTTACTTTTATGGAATTTTTTGTTACTTTCAGAGGCTTAAAATAATATAACAGAAATGTTACTATGCTTTTAGCACATATCTGTTGCCAGCAAAAACACTATCCCTTATTAGCAAGTAACTGTTAAGCTCTAAGTTATACAAACTACTTACTACATTTATGAGCATTATTAAAATATCTAATTGGAACTTGCAAGTAGACTATAAAGGGTACCCTTTAAATTAGGGAGCATATATAAAAGCTTTAGTTATCTTCATGATTACTAGACTCAGCAACATTTTAATGGCTTGCTGAACAGATTTTGTATAGTTTAAGGCCAGAAAGGACCACTGAACTGACCTCCTGTGTTTCGCAAACAATTAGATTTCACCCAGATACTCTATATCACGTTTAGTTCAAGTAAAACATTTCAGTCTTCATCAGACTAGAGACAGAAAAAGAGAGGACAGAACCTCAAGACTGATAACTGGCAGGAACTAATATGTCCAGATGATCTTAAAAGATATGCCCTTTGGTGCAAGGCAAAAGCTCTGTCAGGTTGAAACTGAGGAAAGAATACCAACCTAGCAATCATTTTGAACTTGAACTAGAGCATATGATTTAAACAATGCTGTCTGTCATAAATTGATGGAGATGTCCTTAAGTATTTCTGAGATTTATTTTTTCTTGGTTTATTCTTCACTGAAGCAAGTCAAAAAATATCAGAAGTACAAATTTTTTCCTTCCTCTCTTCTTCACTTTCTCCCTTCCTTCTTCCTTTCCAGTCTTCTCAAATGTTAAAAGCAGAAACTCATATAAAAACACTGAAACATCCCCAATCTCATGACTGTGCGCTGTAACTTTGCAAGAGGTCTGCAGGGCTTCTATAGCACTGTTTTGGTAGCATAAGCAACAAGTCAAACATGCTGTGAAGACACGGCATGGATAGCTATAACACATGGGCTCCTGGAGAGAAGTGTGCCATCAACTCAGTATGGTCCCTACAGCTGGTCATTTAAAGCTAGTAACTGTCCTCAAGTCCTGCAGGAGCCGTTAGCACACTTTAGGTGGAAAAACAGTAAGGATGTAATGATAACTCATCTAATGTATTTATCTACTTTGATCAGCAAAACACTGTCAAATGAAAGATAAATGACCATTTTCTTACAACTATAAAATTAACTATTCCCTATATTTTTCACTTCAAGCTATCAAATTCTCAATGTTTGTTACTACACATACTCGAGAGACATTGAAACTGACATCTTGCTGGAAAATGCATTTTACTATGCTTAGATTATGTTTTACGCAGAAAATGAAATCTCCTCCCCTCCCTGCTCCCCTCCCCCCCAAAAAAAAAAACAGACTAGCATAAGACATGTCCTAAAACCTATTGAAATGGTTTCATTTGCTGTTATCTCTTGTGAAAGACAAGGAAATATGATGTCTAGGAAGTCAAGATTCTCTGTCACAAGCTACTTTGCAATGGTCAATCCAGTCTTCAGGCCTGACAAAGATACACACCACAAAAACTTCCAAACCACAAATTCCAGTGGATCCAGGGTGTTGCCAGCTTCATGTCCTCAAGTTGCTTGAGCCCACTGGGGCATTTAAGTCTAATAGCTGTCACGTAACCTGGCCATTTTTTCAATAATTCTGCAATGTTCCTTATTTAACCTGGATTCTTTTTTTTTTTTTTTTTTTTTCCTTGCGGCCAATTTTGTTTAAGCTTTTGTTTTAGCTGGCTCTGCTCCAAAGATTTTCTGTTTAGTATGGTTACTTTATAGGCTTAAAAATTCTCTGTATAAAAGGAGGACAAAAATACTCGTCACTACTTTCTTTAAGATGAGGGAAGGGAAAAACTCCATTTTATAACCTACCTTGTTTTCTAAGCTACCCTGTTTTCTGAGCGGTAAGATTTGGCTCTCTGGAGACTTTCCCATTTTAAACAAGGAAATTAATCCGCCACAAATCTAGCACAGAGATTTACTTCTCCATTAAATCAGTTCCCCTCTTTCAGCTCTTCTCTGTTTCTTCTCTTAACTAGGCAATTTATTTCAGACATTGTATTGTCAAGTTGATCAAATAAGACAAGGATTATTTTCCAAAGTCTTGCATCATTTGAGCTCTCCAAGAGTCACGCTGACTTCAGTTTCTTCCCCTGACTGTTCTCTGCTTCTTTAAGATGAGTTTGGAGCAGGATAAGTTTTGTACTTCTCTCCCACACTGTCTGCATGCCAATAATGTCTGCTGTCTTATACTGCTCATTTGCTGAGGCAGCAGAGATTTCACTCGAGCAAACTGAAGCTGCAGTTTTCTTCCTTCTGTGGTGGTCTTGGTTTTACTTCTTGCAGGCAAAAATTTCCTCTCAGAAGCAGAAGATGTATCACTCATTAAAACCTCATTTGCTGCTTGTTGTTCACCTTACCAATTTACTTCAACTGACTGTAAGTAAAAATGGTATGATATATTTACGCTCTCCTCTTCAACAGTATTTCATGCTAGTGAATGCATTTATGCAAAGCAACCTGCTTTACGAAAGTGCCTTTTTGTGGCAATTGTTGAAAAGCCTTATTTATAGTACAAAGTCCAGATCCTTGTCTTAGTTCCTCCAGCCCACAGTCGCCACACTGAAGTCTACTTAAAAGGGGAAAAGTTCAGGCTGTGTAGGAATTTACCCTCACAAAACAGACATAAATATAGATAGGACTGATGCTACATTCACTCTGACAGCACTTCCACCTTTCAGCACCCAGCAGCCAACATCTATCTCCTCTGGTCCCCAGGGAGTAGATCTTCCTGACCCAGCCAGAAAAACTGGTATGTTAGTCCTTGTTTGTCTTCAACCATGGCATTCACAAAACTCATTATTGACAGAAGGGCCAAAGAGGGTAAAATGCATGAAACTATTCTCTCCTCTCCTTTTCCTGCTTCTTCCCTCTTTTTTAAAATGATGCTATACAGCTAAAATGTGGTGGCATATTTGTATTGAGCTATTCCAGGTGGACTCTGAGTTATGGATCTTGATTGACTTTGACTTAAGGGTTACACCACTGGAGGTAGTTCATATTGGTCATATCTTTCCTCTGTGTACCATCTAGGAAAGGTATTTTGATACTCAGTGTTTGTGCAAGAACCGAACAATATACAGCTTGGGGGGTTGTGCAATTAAAGAAATCTTTGTATGTAGTGTGGGTATTGCTCTTTCTCTCTAGAGTATAAATTTCTTGATTCTCTGTGTTTGTGACATATAAGGATAAAACTTGGTAATTTTCATATTTGTTTGTAGTATTGAGTTGTAGAAGTAAAAAGTGTTCCAGATAAGGCTTTATGGATAGATGAGCAGCAAATTAACTTTGTGAAACACCATGAAATGTCTCCCATGGCAGTGGAAGTCATCCATGTATGCAGGCAATGCTTTGGCTCCCAGAAAGGCAGGTACAGTCATTGTGTAAAACTATGCACCAAATTCAAATGGAGCTTCATGAAATGGGTCAATACTAAACTGAGGTCAGTCATCCACCATGAACTGAATAGATGCTAAAAGTGAAGGTTTAATTCTGTTAGGCATCATCTTCACAAATCTGGTTTATCTGACATCACAGCACACTGTATTTGGCTGTTCTATTGCATTACTCTTTTATTGCATTTGGAAATACTTGTTTGATCTCCAGAGCACAAGAGCTCTTCACAGCCTATTGAACTCTCATAGCTCACATAGTCAGGTCCAGTAAGGGAAAACTGAATAGCAAATCTCATCTTCTGTTTGGTACAGCAAATTGAGTAAAATTTCATCTGTAAAGTCCAGGGTTCAGCAAAACTGAACAAAGGGAAATGGGAAGAAGAAAAGTTATGAATATGTTTTGGCCTGAAAGAAGAACTACCACATCTCCTCACATCTACCACGACCCTGGGATAAAGTTATATGCTCTGACATTTCATGGCTTTATCTGATCACAGATGTTTTAACAACTTAGAGCCAGAGAGTGAGCTGAGGACACCACCATACATCCTGGTATATGTGGAATCTTAGATATGAGAATTGGTTTAGCTAGCCAAAATTGCATCTTTTTCAAAGCAGCCATGAGCCTGGGAGCTCAGAGAGGCTGAAAAAAATCTGGCCTAACCTGGCTTGGATACAAATATATCAGAGTCTGAGGTTGCTGATAAGATGATGCTGTGACCAGCCTTTTCTTCAGCAACAAGCAGGTTTGCACAATGGCAGAGCTGCAGATTTTGCTATGCTGTCATTTCTTTCCTTCCTTCCCTCCTCTCCTCCTCTTCCTTTATATTCTCTCCCTTCCATCTTCTTTCTCACTTTTTTTTTTTTTTTTTTCTTCGTTTTATGGGAAGCAGTGAAGATTTCAAAAGTAGCTGCAATTTCCACAGCACATTCAGGCTAAGAAAATTTTCTTGAACAAACAGTAAATAAAGAAATCTTTCCTGCACTTACACAGAAACTTAAAGACAGAGTTAAACTATTTTTCATCTTATTAAATGTTTTAACTCTGCTATTTCTCCTTTTTATTTTTTAAATAAAAATCTGTAAGGAATTTTTAATGGTTCTTGTCACCATTAGACAAGACACAATGAAATCTCTGGTCTCAAAACCCAGTTTCACTCTGAGTGTTTCCTGCTGCACAGAGACAGAATAATTTACTTATCTATCACTTTACAGTCATGAAATCCATTGAAACCCGTGTCACATTTTCTTGCTCTGCTAGGAAGAATAAGGGTCTTCCTGTCCTCTCACTTTTTGACATACTGCTCTAGCAACATAATGTGACTGCTTTGATCTCTTTGAGTCTGTGGCTGGGAGACAAGCAACACTTAGGAAACAGAAGGAAGACTTTGAGCTGTGGAGTATTTATGCGCAGACTCTTTTCCTCCAGTGACCTTGAACTGTGAGACTGCTGAGATGTGCTCCCTTCTCCTGTCTGGAAGCATCTAATATGGAAATGGCTGCTTCCATTTCACAAGAAGTGAGATCTGAAAACAGTAATTTGCTGGAGTTTTTTACCTTATCCTCATCTTCTCATGCTGGAGAGTCTCACGATTCTGTCACACTACCTGACTGTGGGCCTGGTGATGCACAAATGATGCTGCAAATCTGACAGATCTAGGCAATACTCCTCTTTGGCCTCATTCCTCTCCTGAAGGCATCTGGTCAACTTCCACAAAACAGGGCTTGACCAACACAGAGGGCTCTTTGGAAATCCCATTCTGCCTCATTTAGGACACTATGAATTTATAAAAAATATTTTACACTGAGAAAAAGCATTTAGAAAAAGTAGAGTCACTGTTGTGAACAGCAAAAAAGGAAGCAGAGAGGCCATTACATGTCTTTAGAGCAGAATGCTTCCACGAGTCACTCTAATAACCTACCATCATTAGCTCTTTCAGATTTATTTATAGGGTTACCGAAAGATTCGTTTTAAAATGAATTTCTAGTATACAAATACCAACAGCCCCTTTATTATTGATGAAGACAGAAAAAGGTAAAAAAGAAATTTGCAGTCCTCTTGTTTTTCAGAGGTAAATGTTCCTCCCCTCCATTATAATGTAGAAGATATAAGACTATTAAAACATGATATTTTACTGAGGCACAGAAGATAATAAAATTTGCCTTGTAAGACATCAGTTAAAAAGAAATCTGTGTTGCAGGTATTTTTGTAAAGGTCCAGAAGAAGCTGAGGTATTTGTATCCTTTCCTTGCTACAAAGACCTCCTCTGGTGAGCTGTAGCCTTGTTCCTTTTATTATGAAAATACTCCAGTCTTTCTGGTGGATTTCTGGTCTCTTCTAGTCTCTTGCTCAGGAAAAAACAAAACAAAACAAAACAAAACAAAACAAAACAAAACAAAACAAACTGGGGACTTGAATTGGTGTATCTTCCAGTGAAGGCTTCAGGGGAAATATATCCATTCTTTACAAATATTTGGATAAAACTCTTCAATAAACTTATTCTCAAACACTGGAGATAATTAGAACCATGGCAGTCAAGTCTATGTCTGAATGTTATATTTTAGGTAGGTAAAATGGTTTTTGGTTTGAACACCCTGGGGAGGCTGACAGACACTCATCACATGAAAGACTAATGAGAAGGAGATGCATGAAACTTGATTTATTACTAGATAACTGAACAGGATATCAGACTTCTCAATCTGAACATACTGTTAATAGATTCTAAAAATAATTCCTTGGAAAAGTTAACCTCTTGTACATTTTTAACTGTTGTGAGTGTCTGTGTACTTCTGGAGACCACAGGATTTCTCCCCTGTGGTGTTCAACCATTTCCCCAGCTGTACCATGCACTGTTATACTACCATGACTCTTGACAGTCCTTCACTATTCCCGATAGATACAACCACTCTGCAGAACAGTTTTAGCAGCAGCCATTACTATCTCAAATAAAATCATCTGTTTATTCTTCGTTCAGTTAAAAACACACAATTAACATTAAGAATTCTTCTACTGAGTAAATAATCAAACTATCAGTGGTCTTTCAAAATAACAGTGTGGTATTCATCAAAGATTTCTTAGGGAACCTGACTATGAAACTGCTAATGAACCACAACTTACTGATAGTTTAAATCAGTTGAGGTACCAGCAAAATGTGAAGTGGTAAACATGACATCCCTTTAAAAAAACTATGGGTACAACTAGGAAAAAACAGGAAGTTTGGGTAATATGTTGGGCAAACTGATGTAAACTATGATAAAGAACAGAATTAAGAGACATATGGGTGAAAAAAATATAAACAGGAAAAATATTTTTTTCAATAGATAGTCATGCCTCACAGTATTGCCCTCTAAAGAAGTCCATGAACATACTGATAACAGTGAATTGTTCAATACGTTGTACAAGGAGTTTCCAAAAAACTTTGAATAGGCCTATTAAAAAAATACTTCTAGAAAATACACTGTCATAATATATAAAGAAAATTCTATGCATGGATTAACATTGATGAAAAGACAGATAAAAAGGATAGGAATAATAAGACTTTTTTCAGTGAAGATAGGTTGACTTTGTTGTTTGGCACATTCATTAATAATCTGGAAAGGAAGAGAACAGGCTTTCTGATCTTAACAGAATCAGAATAGTCAAAACCGAAGTTACCAAAAACTGCTGCAGAAAATTCTCCAGGCACAAGCTGCTGGGGCTATCTGAGATCTGATGCAGTTCAGTGTCAAGAAACACAAAGTGGCAGCAACGCCAAAAATAGTCCCAACTACACAAACACACAGCAAAGAGCTTAAAGTAAATTATTACCATTCAGGATGTCATCTCTTTGGACAATACTGTGAAAACTGTACAGATGATCTTGATACCTGGTTGCAGTCAAAAGACAAAAGTAATTATAGAATTGGATTAGAGAAGAAAGCAAAAAAGTGTCATTACAGTTCTGGCCAAAGTAAAAATCCATAACTCCTCCTACTACTTGATTATTACATGCATCTGTCAGCTTTCTTTTTTAAAAGAAGCTTTTGAATTAGAAAATATTCAGAGAAGGGCAAGTTTATGAAGTGCAGATGCGTGAAATCATTCCCATATGAGAAAATGGGACATGTTTAGGATTCTTGAGGTTAAAAAAAAAAAAAAAAAAAGATGTTGAATGAAGGAGATATGGCAAAAATGAATAAGATCAAAACAAGTGTAGAAAGGGGTGAATACATAACAATGGTGTCACATGCTGGTCCTGCTCACAGTCTGGGCTGGCAGGTTACAAAGTAGGTTTGATATGTAAGCCTGAAAGAAAAGTTAGGAAGTTATTAGATTAATATGATAAAAGCCATTTGAGATGATAAATAGAGCTTGTGTTCCCTATCATTTTTTGCAGACAACAGCCTTACTCTGGGATTGCATTATAACATCTGCACTTATAGTTCCCCTGAATATTTACACATTGTCCCCTCTCTGCTCATGCTACCAATTCAACAACCTTGAAACTTGAGTGTCACTCCCTAAATCATCTGTGATACACTGGTACAACTTCTGAGAGTAAGCTTGAAACTTGTTCTTAGCACTTCACGCTGAAACATAGGATTGATAGCTCCTCTCTGACACTGCTCTAAGCTCTGAAAATCACCTGGCAATGAAATCACATGCGGAAAAGGAGTTACACGTGCAAAATCCTGAGTCAGGGCATTAGGATGGTACCTCTATCTGCTTGGAATTGAGTCCAGAGTCTTTCTGTGAACAAGGAAAGTGCCTGAAGTACCACTCTTTGGAAGAGTTAAACAAAGTTAGCAGTTTCCATTTAAAATGAAGCTGAAGCTGGAATTGAAGGAGCTACTGCTCATCCCTGATAATGAACTAGCTGTATAGCTCGCTTTTAGACTTGAGCCTCAATCACTCACTGTATAAAATTAGAGCAAGGAGCAGAGGCATATCTATTGGTTAGGGTACGCTAGGCTATGAGGCTTTAATTCCCTCAAGCCACAGAGGGCATTTAACTCAGATCTCTTTTTTTCTGGGTGAATACAAGCAACTTCTTAAACACCTGAGTTTTAAAGCAAAGTGGTCTTGTGATGTGAGGGTTTTGCCCACAACCTACCTGAGACAGCTTGTGTCTGTAGCCCTGCTGGTTACAGGCAAGGAGTAAATGCTCTGAGTGGAGGGCCAAAAAAGCAGAACTTCAGAAGATATATAGAGGAAAATAGTTAAGGATTTATGCACTTCCGGAATTAGCTGGATGTTTTTCATAGTTGGACATAGGCTTCTAAGGTCATGCTGGATCTGTTTAGACTTTAACTGGATTTAATCCTTTATCATGTGTTTCCTTTACATATCAAGCATTTACAGTGAAAAAATCAAGAACCTTATTTTTTTCTCTCTGTTGCATAATCTCTTTTGGCTTCAAACAGGTACTGTCCAATTTTCCTAACATGTAGAGTCAATATCAAGTAACATTAGCCCAGTTCCTCTGCTGGCAGCATCACTACTTTCATCAGGGTCTCTGTCAATGCTTTTGAGTTTGTTCCTTCCTCTTATTTCTTGGAAAGTTTTAGGGCAAATCATTCAAGACCTGGTTCTCACTGTAGTAATAAAGCAGAGCGAATGGAGTGCCTATATGTTAAGTGCCTGTATCTTTGGAAGAGATTGTTGCTTTGAACATAAGATAAGTCAGTCACCATGTGTCTATTTCCATACAAACATCTGCTGTGTGGGGAAATTATTGCTGGCCTACAAACATTGTTTTTCTATCATCCTTTGCATTGCTGAATTGGCCAACTGTGAAAAACTAAATTATTAAATATTTGGAGCTAATTGATACTTTGCCACAGAATTAATGTTACAACCTACAACAAATTAAAAATGTATGCCCTGCAGAAGCAGGATGCACATCATCTGTCTGCAGGTAAGGACAGAAATCCTTATTAGATGCATGCAGAGCAGCAGGATGGGACATGCAGATCACAGAGACATTCATATACCTGTAATCCTTACTTTCATAAAAACTCTCTGTTACAATCTTGAGGGCAGTTTTAGCACTTATCATGTAGCCTGATGAGTATGAAGAAGGATATCTTGGTGTGTTTCCCCCCCCAAACTCCCATCCCACCTGCACCGAGGAGCAGCAGCCTTGCAAGGGGCCTATTGGCCCGTGCCGGGGATCCTGGGCACAGAAGGTGATGCATCTGCTCTGCTCTGGATTACCATTTCCAGGAAACTCCCATATCTTTCTTTTACTGAGTTTCCTGAAATCACTCTGTGCTAAACAGACCTTACAGTATAGAAAAAGACACCACAAACTATGCTACTATATTTAAAAAACTGATGACTACAGTTTTGCTTCTAGGTGTCTTGCAGATAGCATACTGTCTAATTATCTGCCAATCTACCAAAGCATTTTAAACAGTTCCCCAGAGCTGAAATACAGTCATTGCCAAGTCCTGAAGTTCTGTCTTCAGCATGCTAACAAAGAAAAAAAAAAGTGTATTTATTTGAGGTACAATCTCTTTTAATTTCCCAAATTATTCGTCTCTATTTTCTTTTAATGCAGCTGCAACAGCAGTATCAGCCTAAGCAGTATAATCCATTTCTTCGCCCCAACCAATATACTCATACCTGCCCTTCCACAGCATCATGATCCCCCCCATCAAGCTTTTAGCATTGGGCTAAAATGGATCATTGAACTGGCTAAAAAATGTAACCACCCCATAAACAAACATTACTTTTGTGAAAAGGAAAGAATGACTGGACAAGGATAGAAGGAGACACTTCTTAATCCAGTAGGGCCATCAGAACTACTGTTTTGTGAAAATATGACTTTAGAGAGCTCAAAAGCTTAAATCCACAGACAGGGGTCTAAAGTATATCCTGAAAGATGACTGATGCTTCACATGTCCTGCAAAGTTTTGGTTAGCTCACCTTCTTTTTAATCACATTATATTGCTTTTCCAATGTCCTACCTAGCCAGTCAGTTCCAGTCTGAACACTTTGTCAGTAGTGAAAAAATTATGTACATTTAGCATTAAACAAAGATATCTTTCTTGTCGGACAAACAGGGGATATTGAGACATCCCACCACTATGGATGTGTGCATTTTAGTTCTTTCACTGCTCCATTGTACAAATGAAGAAAATATATAAGGTTCATTATTAACTCATGGTAAAGCCGATTTCTACTATGCTTTAAAAAAAAAAGCTGGCATACTGACATTTCTGTTTAAGTTGAATCCTTCCTATCATTTTTAGCTGTTTTCTCTTCTGCATTGTCCTTATTCAGGCAATACTAGGATCAGACAGAGAAGTTCCTGGTAATCACACAAATTAGAGCCTGATAGATTTCTGAGACTGTAGACAAAGATCCTCTGCTACTTGCACAACATTGTTTAAACTAGCCAAAGAGCTGCCCCTTACAAAGTTAAAATTAATGTTCACCTCTCTTGAAGAGATCAGCAGTTCAGTTCTTATGTGCTGAACTAAAAGCTGACATCAGAGCTTTTAAAAAGAGAAGTGATATTATAATAAGGAGAGCAAGAATATTTCTGAAAGTTGCTGAAGCTTCAGCAAGCTTTTACATTAACTCTCTGTGGGCTGCAGCCAATGCTCATTTTGACTGCTTAGAGATGACAGATGAGAATCAGTGTTACAGGAAAGCTGTAATGTAGATTTTCTTGACAGCAAGTAATAGAGAATGCTTCTGCACCACTGCCTTAAAACAATTGTGAACACCATCCATGTGCATCAAGCACAAATTACAGATGTTGTTTCAGATATAAACAAATTTGAAATGAGCCTGCCTTTGGAGTCAGCAAAACATTATTTCAGCAAAAGGGGAAAAATAATTGTGCTATACTGGCTGTGAAAGAGCTATGATAATCTGTAATAACATCTCCTTCCTTTGCCAGTAGTGTTAAATTACAGTAATCAACCCAAAATAATACATTTGTCTTAAACAGAGGGAACTAGCTGTAACCATGAGAGTCTGTTTGATCAAAAGAACAGTTACATGAATCCAAATCCATACGAGCTCTGCAGGTCACCTGACACTACCCGTTTGGCAGCTATACAGTGACAACACAGCAAACATACTTAAACAACTACACACACACAAAAAAAAAAAATAAAATATTTGTGGTTTGTCTGAAGCAGAACTAGGTGTTGTGAAAGTTCAAGGGAAGCTTTGCTCTCCAGTGTACAGAGATAACGGGACCATATGGACTGTGGTTTTAAAAGAGTCCAGGTAGATGATTGCTAGCTGTCTAGAAAAAATCACATTTGGGATCTGTGGGAGAAATTCAAGCTGAGATAGTGATATTTAAAACAGAACAAAATAAAACAAAACAGTTTTATCATCCTACTGAGGGAAAACCAAAAATTAGTCTGAGCTGCTTGTTAAAATTGTAAAGCTGCAGGTAGTTTTAAAATATTTTACTACATTTACATGGTCAGAGTATGCATTCAGGAATCTATCAGTTAAAGCTGGCAGAAGAATAGAAAACAGTTTATATGTCTTGTGTTTCAGGACATTGCTTATTAGTTTTTTCTTAGATTAACTATTTCCAAATTCTCAAGGAGATAACAACAACTAGTCTTTAGAATGAAAAGGTTAAGGGAAAGCAGGAACTTCTTGCACCAAAAAGAGGCAAGTTATTAGCTAGGCACAAACGTGATGTAAAACAATTCACTGTCACACATGGAACTGCCCTCAGTTGGTACATACCAAAACCAGATGGCAATACCAAGCCCTTCATGCTGGTTCAGCTATATCTTAGATTCTGTTTCACTGCTCTGCCTTTTTGCCTATTTTGTGAAACAGCATGTTCTTATTTGTGTTAGAAAATCCTAATTAAGAAATAAATGGTGCTTTATACAACAGTTGCTGGTTGTCCTGAACAAGCAAACTCTATCCCAAATCTTCTTTCTCCCTGACCTCCCTTTGCCTTACACATCAAATTTAAAGCTGTCAGGGATAATGTGACTGAGGTGCGAGTGTTGCTGTGAGCCTTGCAATACTTCAGGTGTCTCACTGCTCTACAACACCCTCAGCCCTCAGATAGACTGCAAACTTCCCTGCACATCTGAGTACAGGTCCCAGGAGTCAGCAAGCTGGGAGAGAAGCCTTACGAGTGCATGGGTTAGCATGTTTTGATCACTTGAAAGCTTGCTGAAACATAAAAAACAAACCTTGCAAATGTAGTCAGAACAATAGTGCAAAAAGTGTACAAATATCTATTTTGATGGAGGGAGGATGTGACAGGATGTGTGTAAGATAGCCCTGTGCGTGTGTGGTGAGAAAAGTAGGGAGCTTGACTGGTTGATTCAGCTTGGAGAGTCAGAAATCTGTTTTTTTTGGTACCAAGACATTTCTGTAGGCACTTATGCTTTAACACACTGTTGGAACAAACACATTGAAATTACGCAGTCACGCAAGAAACTGCTAAAGTTTTGCCACCCAACTGACCATTCCTGTAATGAGTAGCATTGGAGCTTGCTGGCAGCAGATACACTAGCACTGTGGTGCCTCCAACTTCAGCATTGATATAACACGAGTTCATTTTTGTCTAGTACAATAAAAGGCATCAAAATGGCAGGCAATGCTGAGAAAAGGGGACTGCGATTGTGCACCAAGCCACCACAGGAGCTGACTAACATGGAGGAAGGAGTACAACTGATTCAGAAATCATTACAATGAACCTTCCCCAGCAGTCAGGTGCCTAATCCCCATGGACATCACAAGGAATACATGAAGATGCTGTTTTCCCAGTATTATTGGGGCCAGGTCAGTGGTGCAGGAATCTACAAATCTTTTGTCTTACAGCAGACTTGCAGCAAGAGTTTAAACCTGCTGCATCAGGCTACAGCAATACCTTTAAACATTTCCAGAGCCATTTCCTGGCCTTGTGTACAGGTGGCAAGGTGTGACTAGTGCCTACACTCTTGACCTCTACTACAGGGCAGTTTTATCTAAAGTTCCTTCCAGGAACAATCCCAGCCTTGGGCTCATAACTTGGCAGTGCCCAGGCTTTGTCTGCAGACTAGCCTGGGCCCAGACTGCATCATAAATAATGTTAACAGCTTAGATCATTATATACCTATGCTTGTGTCTCTGTCTTGGACATGGTTAGTGTCTTTGTACAGATTTGTTACCCTAGGGTTCAATTATGCTATGTACTTCATATCTTGAGCCATGCTAGGGAATGGAAAACAATTCTCACTATCCTACCTTATTACATCTCCATGTGGCTTAGCCAGCTTTCACAGATGCTCCTTTGCTTGGTACCTTAATAGCACCTTCGGGTGCTATTAAGGACAGATGACGGGAAGCCATGACATTTTGTATGGAATTCTGGAGCCAACTATATGGATTTTCACCACCAGCAATATTCCTAGAAAAAAGATAAGCTATCTGAAAATCACTCCTTGCTTAAGGCAATTCAATAATTTGTTGACATTTTTCACCAACTAAAATAGACAACAATCATGTATTAAAAAAAAAAAAAGAGAGAGAGATGAAGAAATGGAAGAAAATCTTGCTTAAATGCGCTTACAGCAAGACTAATCAAAGAAGTGTTTCTCTTTATCTATCTTATCCAACAGCTGACCTGCTGTAATTCTCTCTGGTGAGATGGCTGTCAGAGATTCTTTCTTGTGTTTCAAATGCCTTGGGTTACAAATTACATTCATTATGGAGCTTCCACACTGGTTGAACTTGCTAGCTAACGTCTCCCTTGAAGTCCTTTGCCAGCTTTGGAAAGATACAATCTTTCTTCCAGGAACATGTTTTATTTCTTCCTTACCTAGAGATAAGTTAAAGTTTCCTCTGAGGTAGAATAAACATTTTTCCTCTTGAGATGTACATCTATCTTTGTTAAACCAGATGTTGTCAACTCTTCTGGGCTTGCTAATTATTAATTATTTGCATCAACTCTGGGTAAAAGTATATTCAGTGATTTTTTTTTGGTGAGAGTGTATGCATGCCTCCACATGAAAACTTTTCCTCTGGTGAACGTTATAATAAAACTCAATATTGAACACTGATACAAACATAAAATTGGCTAAATCTATTAAGGTCATTACTTTTTCATTGAGATGGAGCTCTTTGAGGTGATACTAAGTTTGAAGGGACTGAGTCCTGATATCTTCCTTCTTCTAAGTGACCAGGGACCTGTGTCATTCTGGTGCAGTGAACATGCAGTCTGTCTTTCAAGAGATGCTGTGTGTTTAGGCTCTTCAACTGGTGTCTGTGAGTGAGTCGTGGTAGGATGACAGTGGACAAAGATGGGTGGACAATCACACCCTCTGAAATTAAGACTACAAAAGTGTTCTTCCTTCATCTCCAGCTCTGTTCCACTCTGTACCAAATCTGTAAGTGATTGAGAAGAAGTATCTCAGACTCAAGGTTATAGCTGAGTGTTTGCACACCTGTGTAAAAGGATTTTGTTTCTTCTTTCAGGGTCACACAGCCATGAATTTTGTACAAGTCCAGGGGGACTGTAACTATTTAAAACAAAACATAAGGTGAAAGTCTGATATGGACAAAGTTGGTGTGAAATATTCTAGCAGGTGGCATCAGTCACTCCTTTAAATGATGCAAAAATATATATATATATTTTTTTTCCGTGACTGATATCAGCCAGAACTCCATCATTTTGCATTACTGCTCTAGTCGCAGGGTGTGGATTCCATTGACAGGAGCAGCAGAGGTGAATAACAAGACTCATTTCTGCCTGTCACATGAAAGCATTTGTGCAAGCCCAACTCCTGACAAGTGAGGGCTCTGTCCCAGCAAGCAGAGCTGCTGAGTCTCCAAATCCCTTCCCAGCTTCATAAATCTGATAGCATTTATCATTGTCCAGAAAATAGAAACCTCAGAATGATAAACCAGATGGTGATTATATAAGTTTGAAGAAAGCCAAAAATCCACAGATAATGTTGCTTTTCTTACTCCAAAGCTTGCATTGACTAAGAACCAAACCAAGCTACCCTCCCCAGTATAGTCTTACCAGAATCCTTTTCAGAATTTAAAAATTTAAATAATTTAAAAATAAGTATTAAAAATCAGGTAATTTACATTTTTATTAAAAGGAAGTCATGGCTGTTTATTAGACTAAATAAGTCAGAAGCAGATTTTTGTAGAGGAATATGTATTTGGAAATGGATATGTATTTGGAAATGGATTTTGTGGGGACCCCAGGTCTGCAGGCATCCACTGAACTGCCTACTAAATTGAGGTAATAAAAGCAAGTGTTGGCTATGCTCTGGACCTGGGCAATTTCAGCTCTGTCCAGATTGGGATCCTTCTGCACATGCCTGACAGCAGAGTTTTCTCATACTCAGGAAATTCTAGCATCACAAAATGCTAATCTGAGGATATTTAGGCACCAGGAAGTTATCACAAGTGCAACTTTGGCAACTCAACTCCATATATGAGCCATTGACTTTTAGATCTAGTCTCAATGTCAAGGATAATGTACTAGTAATGTACTAATGGTCTAGTCCAGGGACTGACCTTTTAGGAAACAAAAAAATCCAGTGTGGAGATGAACTTCAGACAGCAGCCTAGAAAATGCTCTGATCCTATATATTTAGGAGTTAATGAGCTTATGCCCAATTAAGCACGACTCAAGTGCTTGGATCTGCTAGTGTCTCCTGCTCGATGTTGACAGCACATTTACAATACTTACTCTCTTTTCTTCCTGTATGGGAAACACAGAAAGAACTGTCTGATCTTTTCTTCACATGCCACTGTCCTTTCAAAGTCAGTAACCAATCTTTTCCTGGCCAGTCTTCCCCAAACACAACTTCACTTTGGGTGTTAATCAGGCATCAGACAAACCTAGGTCTATCGCTTTCTTTTTGACAGCTTAAACCAATGTCACTTGGGGGAGAGTTGCAGAGAACTGGTATCCTGGCTCTATCCCTTGTGCTCATTATTTAGATTCACTACAGTTAAAGATTACCAGGTTTTTCATTGAGCCATAAACCCTTACTCATTTAACATTCATTGACATGAAAACAAAGTCTTTTATAGAGCAATATTTGTAGTATTTTACTACATTGAGTTTAGAATTTAGATAATCACAGAATTAAATCATAAAGTCACAGAATGTTTGAGGTTGGGAAGCACCTCTGGAGATCATCTAGTCCAACCTCCCTGTTCAGTCAGGGTCCTCTAGAGCACATTACCCAGGACTGTGTAATCCCAGGTTTACTTTACATGCTAGAAGTTAAATTTGAGCACAGTCCATGTTGGCAAGAGTGCACAACAGCAGTTTTGTCTTTGTTATAGTGTGAAAATATACACAATTGTTTCGGGAATATCTAATGCACAATTACCAAATCAGTAATTGGAGCTCAGTTACTGAATCAAAATAAATAAATAAATAAATAAATAAATCAGTTATCCATCACACTAACAAGACTACTGCCACTATTTGTAGGAAACTAACTACTGTGCAACTGACCTGTGTCCTAATAGACTTAAAATTTTATGTTGTAATGACTTGGATTTCAACTTTTAATAATACTGCTTTGCACTGCACTAGCATTTTAATTTTCTATCTTCAGAGGTCAGTATGCCCTTAATTTGAATGACAGTCAGATGTTAAGTTCGGAAAATATAATTTAGAAAAGTGAAGGTCCTTAGAATTTGCTTTTTTAGTTTAAGTGTATTTTCTCAAAGCAGAGGCTTGCTAGCAGTTGCTGCATGAGTGCAACCCCCTGGAAGAGAAGCACAAGGAGGGGCAGCTGCACTGATCAGCACCACCATGTTAGTCGTGTCCAGTTATCCTGCCCTGTTTGTCTCTTTGAAATCTGGGTCTGACCATGGACCATTTATCTGACCATTTATCTGTACACCCTTGATGCTAGGCATGGTTATCCTCATTTGGTTTCAGCCAGGTCAGGCCCATGGACTTACTGGGTGGAATCCCTTCCTGACAGGTCCCTCTGGGACCCCTTTATTCATATTTAGAAGTTGACAAACATTTTACTTACTCCTCTGTCAAAGGGACCTGTTATTTTTGTCAAAATATTTTCTAGTTTTCTGTGTTTGATGGAGCATCCAGTTTCCTGGATTTTTAACAAACTAACCCAGTAAAGTAAATCAGGGTGACTTATAGATATTGGCAGTAGAAACAGGCATTTTTAGAGGAAAATAAATAATTCCATCTACCTAAGAGCTGTACTGAGAAAGATAAAGACCTTATTCAAACATAAACATCACAAATAAAAGGTAAGAGAGTTCAAAAGATTACTAGCAAAGGAAATTGCTTTTTCATATAAAAGTAGCTCTCTCCCCCAGCCTTCCCCCAGTTTTCCATGACAAGAAAGCTTATATTTAACTACTTAAAATTTAGAAAGTTTAGAATGTTGCTGGTTCCTGAATGTGCTGGCCCAGGAGGATACCTGCAGAGGATGCTGTGCATTACATGTTTTAAAGACAGGAATTTTAATGAATGTATAGGAATAAATATCGTGATGATGACATGACCATATAAAACAATCTTCCAGTGTGATTTCCCAGCAGAGGTGTTTCTTGGTTATTCTGCTCTCCAATTTGCAAAACTCTTCTCAAACTCCTGCAACTCTGCAAATTTCACAGAACCACTGTTTGAGTGAGGCAAAGCCACAATGAAGCTGACAATCCCTAGATTAAAACTGTGTGTAATTACATCTTTTTCCAGTGTCCTTTACTCAGAGGCACTGGTTTGATTTGATGATTAGCATGGACTTGACGTTTTTTTTTCAAACTAATTAGCAGAAGCCCCAACAGTTCCTAAGAGTTAAGCCCTCCATTGGAAGCATACACAAGAAAGACTTTATGAAACACTGACAAGCTAACTTTTCTCATGAAGAAAAAGTCATCTGACTTACAGGCTTTCTGCTAATTAATTTATCTGCTTGACATTCTGGAACAGAGAGGACAGAAAGCAGAGAGGACAGCTCCTAATGAGCTGTTTGTAGAAAGCTGTGCCTCTCTCAAATATCCCAGAATTTTGTGTTCCAGCTAAAAAGTGTGGCTAAAAAGTTCCATACTCATTTATACCTGACCTATCATTGTCTTGGTTTCTTTCATCAGTCATAGGACCTCTTTTGTTATCTTAATTGACCTATGGTGGAGGTCAATTGAAAATTTCTTTAATTAAAATGACTCTTTTCATTAAAATGACACTTAATTTGTTCTGTAGATCTGGTTCTGGAACTTCTCACCTTTAGGAAGGAGCAGCACCTTTTATTTTACTTTCTTTTAACCAGACCTGAAAAGACATGGACAAAGTACTGCTATGCAGGTACATCTTCCTGCTTAGCAGGCCTTGGTGCATTTACTTAGACACCCTGGCTCCTTATGCAGGCAATACATGTTTTTATACACTGCCCATACAGGGTGTAGGACTAATGCTGACTTTGTTGGAATTATGCATCTCATTTGCAGTAGAGACACAGCAATGAGCATCACATTCCCATGGATCTCATGGAGGAGAAATGAGAAGGGGAAGTTTGGAGGGTTGAAACCATCATGGAAAATGGAGGAAGTTGGATACGTAGGTGTGCCTCTCAGAAGAAATCCACCCACAAACATGAGTTAGATCAAATTATAATGAATAACCTTTGTCCCTCCCTCCACACCTTTACATTCTGTTTTCCCCTTACCCACTGAAAAACGTTAGCAGCCTCCATCTCACAGACACAGAAATCTTCCCTCTGTCACAAAGAGTGGTTCACTGTGTTTTCTTTACCTGAGAGTATTCAGTTCAAGCAATATTTTAGTTCAAATTAATTTATTATGTGTCTCATATACTATTTAATATTTGTATTTGTACAATAATGTCACCTTGTTTTGGTCAACACTGAGCCTAGACATTTCACTAAAAGACTCTACTGTTAGCCCCAGCCTCTTTCTTTAAGAACGTCTTTTTCCTCCAAGACAAAAGTATTGTCTGGAAATATGCATAAAACAGCAATACATATTATTTCTGTCAGACCAAGAATATTTATCTGCCTTTAGGAAAAAAAAATAAAATCTGAATATTTGCTCCTCTGTGAGTAACTAAATTAATTAGACATTTGCTACATTAAAAAGTAAAATAAAACAATAATTTCAAAAATTTTGCAAGCTCTTCCTGTTTTAATACTTAGTTCAGCTATTGGGAAGACATAATCTGAGTCTGATTTACCAGAGTATGTAGAGTGCAGCACGCTCATTTCAGTTGCATAGTTATGAAGCACACTGCATTTTACCCCAGAACATTAGCATTTCAGTTCATTTATGATTCCTCTTTCCTTCTGAGATTTTGTTTTTAGATACTATATCTCCTGTTTAGAGTGGCCAAAACCTCCACTCCTTTCTTGTAATAGCATACTGATGTTTTCTTTGGGATGAATTTTAGCCAGCACATTTGGGCACTCATCACTGAACAAAGGGAGATTTTTATGCCTCTTTTGCAAGGGTGGGGGAATTTAAAATCAAATCATTGCTGCTATTCCTTTTAGCCTAAGGTTACAGAAATATGTGTAATCACATTTTCCCACTGGAAGACATTTGTAAGCTTATTTATTTATTTATTTATTTTACTGTTTTGATATCAGGAGTATATACAGCAACATAAACATTTGCTGCCACATTGAAATACATAATTATGACCCAAGCACTAAATAACATTTTCTTTTTTTTCCAGGTACCCTTTTATTTTATTTTAAAGACCTTTAAGCCTTCTCTTATCATAAATATTCTCAGAGCTTTAATCAAATTTTACTGGATTTTTATATTTCTTTTATACTTTTATACTTCTTTTATACTTCTTTTCTAAAAAAGAAACTGGTGGATCAACTCAAAGACCAGTGTTGCTGTGTTTATTTCTCTTAAAGCCTGGTGTTCATTTGCAATATTTATTTAAAGTATATGAGCACATCCAAATTTGTTAACTTCAGTGAAATTTCATATATTTTGTTCAAATGTATACAGCATGCTGAAAAAAATCTAGAGCATCCGGATAATTTTCCAGCAGTCCTACTTAGTTCAGTGTGAGGAGGGATTTGTTAGTGATTTAATCCATTTTGTTTATGTTCCCCAAGAAACATGTCTATTACAGCTACTTTGGAGAGACAAAAAGATGAAATTAGTGCTATTGAGTGACAGTTATAAGTTAATCTCCCAGGAGGAATTTTCTGTTGTAACCAGACCAAATTTCCCATTGATTAATTTCATTCCATTAGATCTAGTTACTGCTTACTCTACTTCCATTAGTGAAATGTTACTTAGTCATGATACCTATACCTTCTTTATGTGCAGCCATTTACTAAAGAAAATCTTCTGCACTAAAGCTGTCAAGAAAGATTCTGTGCAGTTTGAATTCCAGATCAAATTCCTTATTTATCAAGTTATGCTGCAATTGGCATAGCAGAGAGGTATTTGGTGGGTAAATAATATACTGAAATTATAATTATTATTATTATACTGAAAGCTTGTTTCACTCTTAATATTTTGTTAATATTTAGCACCTTTCATGTTTCTATAATATTTTATGCCCTTTTTAGCCATATTTTCTTTTCCCTGTGATTCTATATGTATATTGTGAATGGTCTCAATTTCAACACTCTTAGATTTCTCCAGTATATTAAAGATTGCTTCAGCTGTGGGTCTGTGTAAGTAACTTTCTTAGGTCATGGGGAAAATCTGAATTCTTTAAATTGTCTGTACTCTCAGGTTGCTTATTATTCCCCCTAATATATTCCAGAAAATAAGTAGTTTTCTAATCTTTCTGAATCAGCTGAAATTTACATATTTGGTTTTATAAATGTCATATGATTTATGTGGTTAGTATTAGAGGTCAACTTTATGAGGCATGGTAAAACCCCTAATGTTTCCCCAGATTCCAGCCAGTGTTTCCTATAAAAACATAGCATGGATCCAGATCAGTTCACAGCTGTCAGCACTTTTTCATAATTACCCAGCACCCCAGGACTAGGATTACAGAAGGTGAAACCTCCATGGACTGCATACATCTTGTACAGTCTGTGTAGTCACAGGCTCTTGACACTTAGAGAAGTCAGGTCTCAGCACTGCCATGTCCAGACTCTGGACTACATTAAAGCAGAATCTATGTTCTGGGCTTTTCCAAAAGAGTGTTTGACAGGTGAAACAAAGGTCTTTCTGTGCTAATTTAATTACCGGGGAATACCATTTTATATTATGCAATATTCTACATGAGGCCATGTCTTATCCTCTGCAGTACGGTATGATTGTTGTTTCCAATAAAAAGCCAAGAAAGTGGGTGGGAACATAAGTATCAAAAGGAAAAATCAATGAAGACCTCAATGAACATATCACAAAATAACTATGCTGAGTTTTTTTTTCCTTATAATTTCAAAGTCAATTTATTTTTTTTAAAGATATTTCTGTCTTTGACAGTGAGCTAAGAAGACAGAGGATCTCCAATTGTATTCCTGAAATCCCAATCATTTCTGTATGCAAACAGTTAAATTCCAACATTTGTAAAGTCAATTTTGTGGAACAAATTATTTTCTACTTTTCTTCTTTTCAAGTACAACATGAATAAATTTTAACAGGCATTGTGATAAATGTCCATTGCATTGCAAACAGTTTCAGGAAGGGAATGTATAGTTAGACAGAGTTGATTTTATTGTATATTATTGCTTAAAGGGTATGCTACATTTTCTTTTACATATTTCAAATAGTTAAAGTATGTGCAAAACCTGAAGAATGGCAGTTTACGGTAAGTTCTTTGCAAAACATGGTGAGCTGATGAGCCCTCAAATAGAATAATTCATCTGGACAACCTTCTATATTTATATTTCTTCTTTGTAACAAAAAAAAGTCATCCATTTTATCATGTCACGATAGTTACACTAATATGAATCTCTTTCCTAATTATAATATCTGTGATATTACTTACAAAGCTATTGTTATTTAATGTTACAATTGTACCACACTTAAAATGCAACACAAGTGTTATAATTATTCTAGCTTTCATTTCAAGAGATAAACTTTTTCTATTACTCTGTTGGTATTAGATATTATTAGTTGTGTGTGGATATTTGAATAAAACTGTCACTGGCCACTAGGTAATTTTCAGTGTGTGTCTCTGTAATGTCATAATATCATTTCAAAAGTGAGTAAAGGGAGTAACAGCTTGCTAGGCAATAAGTGCTACACCTCTGTGCCCATAGATAATGTGGTGAGATGCTGATCATCCCATTGTGACAGTTTCCTGGTCATTGCAGGTGAAGAGGGAAAGGCTCCTGACAATTCTGCTGGAACTGAGTGAAAGGCATTCAGGCAAATTTCCACTTTCTGTGGTGTATTAAAGGAGCCGTATCAAAGCTATAGAGTATGATCTTCAGTAAAAAAATAAAATAAAATACGGTAATACATTGAAAATGGTAACCTCGGAAAATATATCTGCAGACAAAAATATAAGCATGCTGCAGCAGGTACTAAATCTACCTGTGAGCCTGCATGGTGCCCACCAGCATCTTGACTGAGGTCTGTGTACCCTCCTGTAGCACTGAATCAGAAGTGAAGTGCTGCACTGGCACATTACCCCATTTAGGAGTACAATGATTATGTTTCCATCTACGTGATAAACTCCATCTGAATTACTGATCAGAAGAAGCGCCGCTTGACTCTTGCCAGAAAATCTTTTTCGTGACATTTGCTCTCCACATTGCACCTGAATGTGTTTCAATTACTTACTAAGAAAACTGTGCTGGCTTAAAAGGATCTCTCTGCACTGGGAATATGGCCCCAGTCGAAATGACAAACCTTTCTGTCAGCTTTGTCTGAAGCAGGGAATAAGCGCGTTCTCCTATTTAATTAAAACTCCTCTCTTAAGATTTGGTGCCTTGCCGTATCAGGATAACATAATAGTAATCAGCAATATGCCCTATGGAAAGACATTTCTTTAAACTATCCTATCATTTCCTGCTGGCATTTATTTTACCAGCAAAGCATTTTGGAAAAGAAATTCCTAGGTTAAGCGCGAAGGCATTAAACTGTAATGATCAGCAATCTGAAGAAAATAATGTTTTTTTCTCTGACTAAATAAATAAAAAAAAAGTTTGCAACATCATTGCAACTTTCATACACAGTGAACTGAGGTCAGATACATCTTTATTTTCCTCCTCTTACTTTTATTTTGTTGAAGTGCTGTTTTTTCCCTCCAATATTAGTCATTGCTTGCTCTGAAAGCTGTCACACACTGTACTGTAATGAGTGACTGGACCTTTGGAGCAGCAGACTGAAAATTTTATACCCACCAGGATTTTTCAGTTCTTGTACCTTATTGTAAGTGCAAGTCCTGATTTCTTCTAACCAGCTTGGTTGCTAGAGGATGGACAATGTATTTGAGTTATTATTCTGACAGAATGGTGTGGGGTAATGGGGTCAAACATGGATGTACAGGGTCAAATGTCCAGTTCATTGATTTCTGAAGTAGAAAAAGAAAAGTGCTGTCACAGACTCCAGGGCTGATAAGAATGGAGGCATGTATTATGTTAATTAAGTAAAGATGTACAAAGGAAAGACAGAGTGCCATGTGTCACAGTTCTTGGAAAATGAGATAGATGGAAGTAAATCCAAACTTTTGAAAGAGGTGATGGTTTGGTTAGATCCAACTGGAAAAAGTTCTTAAGTCAGCAACCATGCAGATTAATTTACTTTGTAAGGTGCTTTTGTGCTTCTCAGACTGGGCTTAGGAGCACCTGAGGTAAGGGCTGCCCAGGAGACATGCACTGTTACAAGCCAGTGAAAGAAGTGACCTTTGTGTCTTTGGTTGTAACACTGGCTCTTCCCAGAGGGGTGAGTGAGAGCTTTGTAGATGGTCAGGCTCACCCTTTGCATTGCTCTTTAGAAGTATGTGTGTCTGGAGACCAACAGGCTATAGAGCTTGCATCAAAGCAGTAAGTGACAAACAAGTGCTCAAACATTTTCAAAGCCTTTAAAGGTGTTTACTTCACAAGTCAGATAATAATCTTCAGCCAGAATGGGCAGTATTATTCTGTATGACAGACACTCTCCAATAAGAGACAGTCAATGTGTGTTCATAATCAGGAAGAGATATGACAACCTAGCATTGTAAATACTCTATAGAGAAAGGGAGAGAATTCAGACAGTTTTCAAAATTTCTGTATGATTTTGCTACATAAAACAATGCTTCTGATTATATTTCAGCTGCCAATAGCCATCTGATTGCATTATACAATCTGCAGAGTACAAGATGTCTCTCAGCATGCATACTAGAGTGTCAGCTGAGTAGGTGAAGCAGAAGAAAGTTTCTCTGAGTCCTGTAAAATTAATGAACAGACAACCAGACACTTGTGAATGACATTAGCCTTTAGGAAATGGCCTCTCCTTCCTGACTCTGATATCTTCCTGAGCAGACAATACAGTGAATGCAAGAGGTGTTTCTTTTGTCTGGTTCAGAAAGATCAAATAGTGTGTCTAAACATCTCAGTGACTAGTGAGGTGAAGAAGGTCCCTAAGGAAATTGTGTGACGTTGGGGAATATTTCTTTCTACCTCAAACAGAGAGAGGCTTTAGCTTGAAGGAAGGAGTTCACCAGCAGTGACTTTAACTGAGTTAACAGCCCATGGTTATTATCAACATAGAGGGGCTCACTGTGATCTTTATAACTTAGCCCTATGCCACTGAGATGGAAGGGTACTGCTTTTTAACCGTTTCTTTTGAGCTAAACTTGACTACAGTGACACACATCTAGAAAGTATGGTGTGACATGGAAATGGCAGGAAAGGTTTTTATCTTGAATTTAATTTTGAAATATGACTGTTTATATATAGTGCCAGCCAATCATGCCAGTTTAATCTCCAATGACAGCACTTTTTAGAAATGCTTACTAATGTTATTAGTACAAGTGTGTAATAATATTGAAGCATCCATCCTGGAACACAAAGTAAGCAAGAGGAGTTGGTTCCCTTTACAAATATTAGCATTGTTTCCAGCTGAGTATTTTTTCACCTTATTATGATGCTTTATTTTTTTAGAACTATATTTTTATATTTTATGGAACTAATTTTTTAGAACAAAAAGAACTATATGAAAATGATAATTCACAATGAGAATATCTGAGCAGTAAAATGGTAGTAAAGACTGTGCTGGGCTGATACTTATTTAAGATTTCTGAAAAGACGTAGTGGGGAAGAAAAGAAAGAAAAATAAAAGTCAAACAAATTAAATTATTTTGTTTGCTTGTTTGTTTAATATGGGAAACCCTGATAAGAAAATTTTTGTTCAGTATTGTAGAGGGTGTGGGAGAAAGGATATAGGAATGCTTGGGAATCCAAGAATTAAAAAGAAGGTCCTGAGACAAAATAATGATAAGAAGGGAAGAAAACAGCATGGAATTGTTTTGTTCATCTTTTCGTGTAGTGTCCTGCTCTCCTCTTTGATGCTTTCTCCTTGCCTCATGCTTCCCCACCTCCACTGTACTGCATTTTCTTTCCCAGTCTACGTATTTTGGTACCAGATATGTCTCACCACCAGCCCTCCCTGAAGAGGAAGAGGTGCTGGTGTGCTGTACGGCATCACTGCAGACTTGCTGCTGAAGATGAACCAGAGTGACAGCTTCCTATATTCCTCCTGTCATGGCATTTTGCCTGGCACAAGAGATCTGAGTTACAAGATGATCTATATAGCACAGCAGACCATGGTGCTTATAAACATGCTGGAAAAGAAGAATTGGGGCAAATAGAAAATGTAAAGATATTGCCTTGCTGAAGCATTTGATACCAAAGATTAACTCTGTCTTCAACCCCCCAGACTCACACCTCACACACACACATACATATACGCAAACCATCAGCTGAGTTGTGTAGCCTTCCATATCAAGAATCTTTGAACTATTTTTGAGCCAACATCATTTTCACCTATCAGCGCATCTAAGAATTTTCTAAAAATGGGGCCATGGCTCAGCATCTTCTCTTTTCCAAAATCTATCAGTGAAATGTATCTCTAATACTCCACAAAAGCTTATTTTCCATTCTGTTGTTGAGCTGCAGAGAAAGGAAAAAAATACATTCTCTGTGCTGACACTTAGTATCAGAAACACTTGAGTGAGCACCCAAACTGTTTTACATCAATACCTACCACTTACATCAAGGATTTTATTCATGCGCTTATTGAATTTATTTTTCCTTGCTGAGAGCACAAATTATTTACATCAGCCCTTAAATGTAATATTCCCATGTAAATTTCTAGATACAGAGGAACATACAGAGGCAAATGAGTTCAGTCTTTTGAAATGGATGTATGAATTTCAACTATTCACCCGAGATTTTCTATTGCTAGCAAACTAGATTTTATCACCTTAAGGACTGCTGTTAAACCAGGCTTAGATATAATCCTTAAGCTCTGGCTGGCTGCTAAATAACTAGGGAAGAAATAGAATTTTTGAACAGAGATGACAAAAAATTAGAGCTTCAGTATTGTTGCAAAAATAATCACTACAGCCATGAATTTCAGTTTTTTATTTAATTTGAAAGATATAGCTCATTTATTGTGTTAATTATGAATACCAACCTTTTCCCCCTTAAAAGCTTTAATAGAGACATTTTCAAACATTTTAAATCGAGAAACTGAGAGTGGAGAAGCAGTATAAAATGTACAGATTTGGCAGCCTGGCAATACTTTTCTTAATACAAATTTGGCAGCTTGGGAAATCTAAGGAAAATAAGGTACTTGCTGTCATTCCTCTCTTCTGTATCTGTTGAGTCTGATACTAGAAGGAAGAAAAATGCTACTGCTTTGAAGAGAAAACATCATCTAATCATTACTGTTTGTGGTGTGCTCCATGGGCTGCAGAGATTACAAGTGGGGTTCAGCCTTCCAAATGTTGATACCCAGGGCCATTTGAGGTGCTCCATCCACAGCCGTGTCTGTTGCACTGAAAGGGTGTAGGTCTTGTGTAGTTCCCGCATCTGCCAGATCCATGCATATGGGCATGTTCAGAGCATCTGAAATAGCATTGAGCACCTATCTTTGGGCAACCAAATTAAGTCACCAGACAGTAACAAGAGCATGGACACCAAGTTCTCATGTAGACACACATCTGTTTTCTTTTTTCCTCTCCAGATGCAATTCTTGCACTGAAAAGTCCTCTTCAGGATAAACTTATTATTCAAGGATAACTGGAATGTCTTATACACTCAAAACCAGACCACCACTTTCTATGAAAAGAAAACTAATTTATTCCTCTAGCTGTAATAAATGGCTCAGTCTTCAAAATAGGACTATAATCAAAGTTTACAATTTATTAAAGGAATAGAGGTAATCAAACAGTGCTGGGTGGGCCGGGAGTCTCTGCTCCACCAAGACGCACACCAGTTACATCAAGCAGCTGATTTTTATGCTTCTAGGCTAATACATATTCATTACTACTTCTAAAAAAAAAAAAAACAAACAGGGTTATTATAATTAGTTTCTGGAATCCAAACCCTCCTACTGGAGCATGCGTGCCAGTCTCTGGTGGTCCCTCTGGGGGTCTCTCGTGCTGAAGGCTCATAGTCTTCCTCCCTCTTGTCATTCTCCTTTGTCCAACTTGGCTGTATGTCAGAGACTTGTGCAGCATACCCTGCAAGCTTTGTCTTTTAGTCGTTCTTCAGCTCTCCCCGTCTCCTTAATCTCCTGGCCAGATATCAGAGACTTGCATAGTGTCCCATGCAATAGCCATAATAGTTAGCAGTTATTCTGAAAACCCCCAGATATCAGAGACTTCAAGGAAAAGCCTATAAATACATTTCCCTTCAAGCTCTCTATTGACACGAATTGCTAAAACATTCCTTTGTAAGATACAAGAATTATGTACATTAACCACTCTGTTTTTCTTAGACTTGTGGTTATACAAGGGTATGTAAGACAGAAGGTCACATTCATCATACCATGTGGCCCTAGCGTTGTTCCATACTGACACGAATCAGGTGAACATATATTACAACACATGTTCATCCACACCTATACTACCTCTTGTTCCCTGCCTATGTTGTTTGGCTGGAAGGTATATATTTGCATTTTGAAGTAACCCATCATTTACCAAGTTTATATAGGCCAAATCCTCTTGGATGCAATTTCAAAATATAAGGCAAAGTAAGTGACTGAGAATAGTCAGCATGGATTTACAAAGGGGAAATCATGCTTAAACAATTTGATAGCCTTTTACAATGACATGGCTGGCAATGTGGATGATGGGAAAGTGGATGTTGTTTACCTCAGCGAGGTGGTCTGAAAAATGAATGGTCAGACTCAGAGGGTAAGTCATGTTGCTGTGATCAGCAGCATGAAGTCTAGCTAGAAGTCAGTCACTAGTGGTGTAGCCCATGGCATTGAGGGTAAGGCCAGTACTTTTCAATATCTTCATTTATGACCTGGATGATGGGAAATAGTTTGTAGGTTTGCAGATGACACAAAACTGGGAGGAGTGCATGATGTATCAGATCTTTAGGTAGCCATTCAGAGAGCATCTTTGCAGGATGGAACAAATAGTTGACAGGAACCTCAAGAAAATCTGCAAAAGAATGTCAGGTTCTGCCTTAGGGAATGAACAACCCTATCTATGAGTACATGCTAAAGGCCATCCAGCTGGAAAACTGTTTGCAGAAAAGGACTTGGGGGTCCTGGTGGACACCAAGTTGAACATGAGCCAGCAGTGTCCTTGCTTCAAAGGCTGGTGGTGTAAGGGTTTGGGTTAAGAAAAGTTTTGCCAGCAGGCCAAGAGTGGTGATCCCTTCTTTATACTCAGCACTAGCTAGATACATAATCAATACTAAGTCCAGTCCTGGGCACCCCAGTACAAGGAGCTCCTGGAGAGAGTCCAGTGAAGGGCCACAAAGATGATGAAGGGCTTGGAGCATCTAATATATGAGCTGATGATGAGAGTTTGGACTGTTCAGCCCAGTGAAAAGAAGGCTCAGGGGGACCTTATCAATGTGCATGAACACCTGATGGAGGGAGCAAAGAAGACAGAGACAGTCTTTTTAGTGGTGCCCATTGGCAAATGGGTTTGCAGTGGGCACATACACAAATACTGGAAATTCCAGTCAAACACAGGGAAACAGTTCTTACTGTGAGGGTGGTCAAACACTGGAAGAGGTTGCCCTGAGAGGCTGGGGATTCTCCATACTTGGAAATATCTGCCAAAACACAGCCCTGAACAATCTGCTCTAGCTGGCCCTGCTATGAAGAGTGGGGTTGGACTGGGTGATGTTCAGACTCCTTCCAATCTCAGTGATTCTGTGACTCATCCGGAGGCTATCTGATGTTAAAAAATCATTTTCAATCTACATGAGATGAGGAAAAGTGCTTTATAACCCTACACGGCTCAGGGTGAGGTTGTCCTCCCATATCAGAACATGGCTTTCAAACATGTTGGTAATCCTTCACCTTTGAAATTTAGCAACCTAAACCTACCAGTGTTGTTAGTACCCTATCTGCAGAAAGCCCATTTCTATTCCTAGGTTTAATATTGTCTACACACGTGGTAAAGCAAAGAACAGAAAAATGTACACAAAAGGGATGATATTTCTGGTTTATGTGGAAACTGTATCAACCTGTTTGCTAGTGTTCAAAGCAACAGTCTGGAAATTAAGATTGTGGGGAGTACTCAAATCAGTTGATTTTTTTTTTTTTTTTTTTTGAATAGCTATATGTATATATATTTGTTTCAATACCAGCTGGATAGAGAGTTAGGGTTCTTGCTGTGCTGACATTCTGTGCTAATGAAAACTGTTGATAAAGGATTTGTGCTGCTTTGGTGACAACTAGTGCAGGAAGATTTAACAGCTTTAATTTGTTTTGGATTAAAGAAACATTACATCAAAATAAATATTTTCTTTGAAACAATGTAGGAAAGTATAATTTCTCTTATGAGGAGATGTTTATTCAGTAATTGTCCTGCTGAGGATTTGCTTCTGAAAGATACCAAATCCACAGAAATGGAAATTGGTGTCTTCTCTTTGCACAGACTGGGAAGAGTGTGTGGGTTTTATTACTGGCTTCCACATGGGCTTAAGAAGGTTGCCCTCCTGTGGTGCAGTCTACCATGTTAAATTATCCCCTTTATAAAGTTACATCTCAACAGAAGTGAGGCCTCTTGCTCTGACAAACTCTCTCTAATTGCTCATATTCCTATCCTTTTCCTACCACTTAAGCAATCAGGATTGAAATTCACTGTGAAATATACCATCACCACTCTTTAAATTCACAAGTACACCCACATTCCTGCATTCCTTCAAAACTATCAAAAGTCTTAAATTTTGCTAATATCCATGCCTTGTCCTGGCCCCATAGCCAGCCAATCACTCAGACCTTCAATCTTTCCAGATGTGGGCCTTCTCCTGCTAACTGGCTAGTCCATCTTGAAGTTCACTAGTGAATTACACATATACACACATCCACACAAGAGTAAATTCACTAGGGAAATATTTACACACCTCAGCTGGCACTTAGGTTTATGAATGTTGTGACCCATAGCCATTCTCCAGTTGGTGGCACTTACATGTAGGATAGAGAGTGAGATTACACAGAACAAATAGTTAAGAATAGGACTGAGCAAGAAGATAGGATAGATTGTGGTGACATGACAGAGGGTGCATTCAAACAGATGTACTGATGGCTGCTTATGCAAGACAGCCCACTACTCACCTTTCCCTCCTTTCTTTTTTCTTGTGTTTCCTGCTTTCCAATCCACCACAATCCTTCTGTTTTCCTGCCTCTAATCTAAACATCCCATAAAAAGTGTTACATAATCCCACAAGACCCTTCTGAAAGTCCATCAGTAGTTTCACAGAAGTCCCCTGAAATATTTCCCAATGCTCAAGATAATCATGTTTGTACTTTTTATCAGTTACACAGTTCAGGGTGATTCCCTTAACAGACATTGACTAGTGGCCAAAGAGCTCTAGTCTTTGTTATGGGCGCTCTCCTTTTAATTTTCATTAATCACATCCCTTGTTATTTATTATTTATTTTGTACTGATAGTCCTTATCTAAACAAATTAATGAACTAGATGCTTGCTTTCACATACCCTTAAAAATGCCTTGAGTGTATAGGTTTGTATTGGCCCCCAGCACTCAAGAAGAGCAGGGCTTTCCAAAACTCATCACTGTGATTAGAAGCACTTTTGAAGGCAGAAATCCAACCCTGAAATTTGAATTTTTTCATAAAAGGATGGTGTCTTTCCAGTGCTTTGGGAACTAAGCAACAGGAGATTAACACTGCAATACACATTTAGTATTTTCGTTCCAGAAAACACACTTTGTTTATTTAACACTGAGCTGTATTTCTGACCTCAAATTTTAGCCTTTTCGAGCAGCTTAAGTACAGGACTGGCAACATTGGTTTTATGACTAGTCAGGCAAGCTGGTGGGTAAAGATCATTTAAAATAAAGTATTAATTTAAATGTACTTTGTAGATCTGTTCTTTGGGTTTAGCACTCAAAATGTACTCTTAAATGTTAATACAAAGGTTATATGTTATAATAAAAAGTTAAAAGAATCCATTCAGGCATTAACACTTATATAGTCTCTGTCTTAGGTTCTGGGATAAAGGAAGTTTTGTACCAGAAAGCTAATTGATAGTGAGAAATAGATCACACTTGTTATGTGAATGTGGCATAGGTCATAGTTTTACCCTGCTTCCTATAAGAAGTCTCTCTCAGAGAAGCATTTGTATTTTCTTTTTTCTCTCCCTTCCCTTCCCTTCCCTTCCCTTCCCTTCCCTTCCCTTCCCTTCCCTTCCCTTCCCTTCCCTTCCCTTCCCTTCCCTTCCCTTCCCTTCCCTTCCCTTCCCTTCCCTTCCCTTCCCTTCCCTTCCCTTCCCTTCCCTTCCCTTCCCTTCCCTTCCCTTCCCTTCCCTTCCCTTCCCTTCCCTTCCCTTCCCTTCCCTTCCCTTCCCTTCCCTTCCCTTCCCTTCCCTTCCCTTCCCTTCCCTTCCCTTCCCTTCCCTTCCCTTCCCTTCCCTTCCCTTCCCTTCCCTTCCCTTCCCTTCCCTTCCCTTCCCTTCCCTTCCCTTCCCTTCCCTTCCCTTCCCTTCCCTTCCCTTCCCTTCCCTTCCCTTCCCTTCCCTTCCCTTCCCTTCCCTTCCCTTCCCTTCCCTTCCCTTCCCTTCCCTTCCCTTCCCTTCCCTTCCCTTCCCTTCCCTTCCCTTCCCTTCCCTTCCCTTCCCTTCCCTTCCCTTCCCTTCCCTTCCCTTCTCTTCTCTTCTCTTCTCTTCTCTTCTCTTCTCTTCTCTTCTCTTCTCTTCTCTTCTCTTCTCTTCTCTTCTCTTCTCTTCTCTTCTCTTCTCTTCTCTTCTCTTCTCTTCTCTTCTCTTCTCTTCTCTTCTCTTCTCTCTTCTCTTCTCTCTTCTCTTTTCTTTTATGTGAATTCATAACATCGTGTCATTTAATGTATGCACAAGTAAAAGCACACATTGAGCCTTAGTGTTAATATAAAAGCCTGTGAAGCATAAAAGCTGTAACCATAGAGCTTATACAGTCCAGAAAGTGCTAGGCTCAGCTCTAGCACCGTTGTTGCAGCATTTATACAAGGAGGTTTGGGAGCTCACTCCTGGATTAACTGGCATTTGAGGAAATTTCTTGGTTTGTTCCTTATGCTCACCCTATCTTGAATTTACATATTATCAGTGTTGTAGAATAATAGGTCTTTTATTAAAATGTACTACAAGAATAAATGTAGTTTCTCTAAGAAAATGAGAGTTTGAAGGAAAGTGAAGGTCTTATTTATTTATGTATTAGTAATTTCATTTGCACTCACCACCTGGTACAAAGTATAAAAAGAAAAGACTTTGTTCATTGTGCAAGTCACCAAGAGATGCCTTAGACTGCCCACTGCTTTGCTGTGCTTAGGGTTTGCTGATGGAGCTCTCCTTCCTCTGGTTCTTCCATTTCAGTCCAGCTTCAGGATTCAAAATCACAGCATTTTTATTTTATTTTATTTTATTTTATTTTATTTTATTTTATTTTATTTTATTTTATTTTATTTTATTTTATTTTATTGTATTGTATTGTATTGTATTTTATTTTAACACAAATAGCTATACATAAGATAAACAGGAAGATAAACCTTCTGCCTATCTATCTGGGTTTCATGAGCACCTCATAGCAATGGGTAACACCTTCAGACATTATATATGTATACGCTGCTTTGTGACTACATAAGCTTTAAATTACTTGACTCTTTGTGGAAGAATATTTTGTGCTTCACTTTCTTATGATAGTTAATGATGTTTACTGTATCTTGGTTCTAACATCTGAGTTTTTACAATCAGACATTTGAATTCTGATTGTCTGCTTCAAGAGGTAGTTGGATTCAAAGATGATGCCTTCATTTAGCAATGTGAATTTAAATTTGAAACAGAATTTGACTTAAAAGTCTTAAAGCATTCTTTCAACAGCTTTTTATATAATTTGACACAATCCCCAAGGTACAAAGAAGTGTTCTTAAAATTCTACTACTTTTTAAAACGTTTAAACACAGCACATTGTAATCCATTATCAGTTCTTATAATGAGGTGGTATTCTCTTTCCTAAGAAATAGAACTTATATGAAGTCTTATGCTCAGAAGTTATGTTCTCCAACAATGCTAAATCTGCATAGTTGATAGAATCACTATCAATAGTGATAATATCAATATGCAATATATATTTTTCAGAACGACAAGTGAAGCTGTACAGTCTCTCTCTCTCTCTCTCTTTTCCCTTATAAGGGGTTTATTTCACTAGTCATAACTTTACTTACTGTTTATTGATTTTTTAATTCATTATCACAAGTTGTTCACATTTCTTTTGGAGTCTCTATGTTAATCCATTTTTACTCCATATTGATTCATTAGGTATGTGAAATCTAATAACTTTGCTTTCTTCAAATAAAAGCCATATATATTTTTCTGTAATATATTAGGATCTGAATATAATATGGAGGACAACCTAGAAAAAAAATCAGAAATGTAACTTTATTTTATTATTTTATTTTATTTTATTTTATTTTATTTTATTTTATTTTATTTTATTTTATTTTATTTTATTTTATTTTATTTTAATTTCCTAGAGCACCATACCAGGATCAGGCTGCAGTGTCTGGCCACTTAATAAATATTTCTTTGTTGAAGATATAGAAACATGCTTTTCTTGCACATTATTAGTTCCTTAGAACTGAAACACAGAAAAAGGGCTTTATACTTCTTTTCAATAAGTGCTAGAGAATTAAACCATTTCATAGGTTCCTCAATTTTGTTGTTGGTTTTCTGTTGTCCAAAGTTTATCTTTTTTTTTTTTTCTTCTTCTTCTAATTCTGAATTTAATTTTGGCTGAATACCACAGAGATAATCTTAGGTGTAAGTATGACAAAAATATTGCATTCTGTCAACATAATTTCATATTCTCTGAACAGCTTTTCAATATGCCTGGAGCCATAAGAGAATTGCTCTTCATGGGCTCTTCCACCCCCCTTTTTTTTTTCAATAAGCCATCTCTTAAGGAGACATACCCAATGTATGTTTAGGCCTCAAATAGACATCCTGTCTCCTGAAGTAGCTATAAATTTCATGTTTCCAAGATTAAGTTTTGCCTTTAAATCTAGTTTAAATGCACTCGTAGCATGAATGTTTTACCTTACTGAGTGATGTGAGGTTGGCTTGAGTTCAATCAATGTTTCCTCTTTAGGTTAGTCACCACAACTAACACACATTAACGGATGAGCCACTGTCTAGTTTCCAAAGGAAAATATTCTATTTAAGAAGGTGATAATTTTACGTGAAGGTGATAAAACCCACAAAACTTACAGGTACAGGTATTCAGTTTCTGTAGATGATGACTGTTTTTTTTTTTTTTTTTTTTTTTTTGTGTGTGTGTGTGTGTGTGTGTGTGTGTGTGTGAAGGGTGTATATATATTGTTCCTTTGGAGATGTGCACAATTCTGCTCTGCAGGCCTCTACAAAATATTTTCATGCTCTTGAAGTTGCTGAGCTATACATGTTATCCTGAGTAAAAAAGGAAGCATATGTAAGATACTGCAAATATGTGGCATTATGACCTCTATGTTGCATTAAAGGGTAAGGAAGTTTATCAGGACCTAAACCCCCTTGTGTTCCAGCTTGTCCTCAAATATCAGAGGGGTTGGGGGTGGCTGGGCTTAGATTCTGAGTGATGCTTAATTTGGCACTATAATTTTGGTTGCATTCAATATATTAAATTATCAAGATCATAGATACACAAATAGTGCAATTGGTACTATAAGTCAGATCGCATTAATCATGATCATGGATGTACAAAAAAGCTCAATACACTTTCAGTCTAATAAATGACTTGTTTAGTTTATTGAAGAAACTGGAATACAAGTTCCTTTGGATTGCCTGTGATAAACACACTGCAAAGCACGTGCAAATACCAAGAATATGACAAACACAACCAACTACATGTGCTAACTTGTGAAACAACTCCGTAGAGAATGTTTGGTTTCCTGGGGAAGAACTCTGTATAACCGAGAGTTGGAATCTCACCCAGTAGCTGTCCCCAGTAGGGAGGAAAAGAGAGCTCAGCCCATTGACTGATCCCAGAAGTCAGTGATGTCCTTCCAACTTCCCTGTGATGGTGTTTTCCCTGACATTTTCCTCTCTCGAGGCATTTTAATACTATTTTTTAGGTGGAACTTGAGCAACTCTAGTAATATGTTTCTTTATTGTGATTGGTATACAATTTTCTTGCTTTTGTTTTAAAGGTATAGGTTCAGAGAAATTCAGAGTGCATGCCCAGTGAGGGGTGGTTGCACCTTGGAGGTGAGTAGCCTTTGTGACAGAGGTGTTCTGGCATTATAATGATATTATAATAAGCAAAGTTCACCCAGAGGACATGATTTGGTTATCAGTTAGACTCAAGCCTGGCCATGCAGTTACATAGTGCCATCAGGTCCTCCATCCCCGCAGTGATAGCACAGAGCCTGGCCAAGGTGTCTTCACATTGCTCCATCTTCCATGCTATATCTCTTAGAGTCAGGACACCAAGCTCTGCTCGTGTTACCAATACCTAATGTTACAGGTTATGTTGCCAAGGGGACTATCACGAAACCTATTCCTTGCATATCTGCCGCATCTCACCCTGCGAATTTCCTCAACGTTGAATCTTCTCTTAAGATGTAGACAAATGTTTAACTTTAGTAAGTCACCTCCAGCAATTATTCTATATGCCTTGTAGAAAAATTGAATGAAATATTATTACCAGGATTTGTGTGAAGGTGGAAATGATCTAAATACTGACCAGAAATGGAAGGGGAAAAAAAAGTCAGAATATATTTAAAATAAATATATATTTTTCTGGGAATAAGGTAATATAAATCACAACTGTCAAAAAAAAAAAAAAAAAAAAGCATCTTAAAACTCTTGCACAAATTGCTGTAAAAAACAAACAGTTTAAAGCTACAATACAGGATGATGAAATGTCTATTCATTGACAGTTTACCAAACACTGTAGCGTCTTTAGGTCAGACAAAGTAATCACAGTTTTAATTAAATATGATTTCTTTTTTGCATCTGTATGTGACCATCAGCTGTGAAGAAAATGAAAGAAAAGGATTGTATTTTCCCTAGAAGTCTCTGCTGAGTAGCCAAGTTCAGATGACACATTTAAAAAGACGTAATTGGTGTTGGAGTGCTCTGGAATCACAGATTTTACAATGTCTGATGCTTATAATCAGGATTTGAATAGAAGTGCTTTCAGAGTATTTAAAACATAACATTTCCTAATCTGACTTACATTTAAGCCTGAGATTTACTTCCTAGACAAGAAAAAAAGAAATCCAGGGGCTTATGAAAAACAGGTGCAGGAGAAATGCCATTGTGACAGCTCAGGAAAAGACATAGGCATATTTTCAGGTTTCTGTTTCTTTGTACTCATCATTTTAACCAAAAATGCTTTCATGAACAGCCTTGGGGTATCACTAGATGCATTAATTTTTAAAGAAGAGTCAAAAACAAGCTTCTGTTCAAGCTTGCTGTTTCACTTGCCTGCTAAAGTTATCCTTTAGCACTGGATGAATTGGAAACTAACAGTTCTGGCATCTTTTCATCTAGATTCTCCTGCTCTCTTCACCAGACTGCTGCCTCACATCATGAGCTGAGGAAGAAAAAGTGGTGTTTAGCCACACACTGTTTAATGAAGGTCTGAGGCTCATTGTTTTCTCTGTTGGAGGCAACCTCACAGAAGGGTCATGGTGTTTAATTTGGAGCCTACGCCTGCAGGGTGTAGGTAACTGGTAACTAGGTCTCGGTTCATGCCCTGCTGGGAACACAGTGAGTTGCCTTACGAAATCAAGCATGGGATTTTTTCTTTGATTTCTGGGTAAGAAAAGTACTGTGGCTAAGAAGTACTTCATTTGTCTCCAGATGAACACATATGAGAGGCTGCATGGTAGATTAAATTGAAGAATTTGTAGCCTTTTCTGGCAAAAGGATAGCTTGGGAGATTCTAGCTTTCCCAGGAAAGAAACATAATTCATGCCAGTTCTCTATAAACCCAGACATCAGCTAATTAGTGGTCTCATGAGGCAAGTTGCCACCGAGATCAGGTGATTTAGCTATTCTCAGAGAAGTGCTTTGTCACATATAAGAATGAAATCAGGAGTGCGGAGGTGGAAATATAAATGTAGACTGGCAGTCCATAAGAAAAAAAAATTAAAAAAAAAATAAAAATTTCCTGGAGTACTTGTCTGGTACTTGGAAAATGATGGTGGATTATTTTAACATTTGGAGAAATGTTGGTGTAGCAAATACATGTCTATATTTCTTCCATGCTGGGAAAATACAGTTTTAAAAGCAGAAAAATCCACTTCTTCCCAGGTCCAGGAACAGCAAAGGCAGCTGCTTCCCCTGCCTCAGCTGGTGATGGAAAGCCCAACTTCTTTATGCCCACTCATTGTCTGAGATTCTATTTTTCTCTATCTGAGGTAAGTGGGAAACCTCACTGGAGGGTCACTGTCCTGGTTTAGGACATAAGATACTAGGAGAAAAATTAACTCTATCCTAGCTGAAACCAGGACAGTCACACTACCAATGTAACATAAAAAAAGGGGCAAAAGTACTGAAAATTTAGGAAAACGGAAGATGAACAGAGCCAATGCCTCAGCATTAAAAGCTAAAAAGGTGAGATAAAGTCATCTGAATGTCATCATAAACAGAGAAAATAAAATCAATAGGAAATAAATTTTTATCAGGCACAAATTTGTAAGGATTACATTATTATTCTAAATCTTTCACATATCACTTAACACAGTTGTTCAATTTTATGTGTGGATCCCAAGAAATCTTTACTTCACAGTGTCACTAGATCTTTTCATAAGCTCCTGTCCCTGAATTTCTGGTGTACTTCATAACAAAAACCCATGTTTCTCTCACTTTTTGAGTATTGAATACATTCTTATTTCCTCATGACTCCAAATGGTCTGCCCAACATATATAACTCCATATCCTTTCATGAGTGTTTACTGTTGAATCTCATAGGTGAGACAGCTTAGGGAAGAAAAAAAGAAAGAAAGCAAAAGAGAACTTAAAACAGCTCCTTGCCTGACAGGCTTATTATTTTGAGTTATAGATGGAAACAAACCGAAATGTAATTTCTCTTTCTCCGTTTGAAGGGAAATAATTTTTTGGATTTTGAAGTTTTGACAGGAGGCAGCAGTGAAGATGGCATGTCAGAGCAATGGTTTCCTCAGCTCATACTCCTCTGTCAAAGGCAAGATTTTATTTCTACTTATTTTCAATTTTTACTCTTTCCCAGCCGACTTCCCCCCCCCCCTTTTTTTTTTTTTTTTTTTTTTTTTTTTTTCCCTTCTTACTCCTTTTCTTCTACGTTTCTTCTGAGGTTCTTACATTTTTCCCTGGCACCAAACTGAGATTCTTCAGCTGTGATAGGACTGTGCAGCAGCTCTCTTTCTTCTTTTGAGACCATTCCAGCCAAGGCAGAAGCTGTAGAGTTTGAGCAAATCTGGCAAGCAATGTTTCCCTCCTAACAGGACATCAATCAGCTCCTGTTCCAAACCTGTGAGTGGCTTTTGGAGAGAGGAAATGGCAGAAGTTGGGAAATGTGGGAGCGCTAAAATAGACAAAAGTGCAGGCAACCATAACTTGAAAAAGATATTACTCACCATAAAATAAATAATTAAATAAATAAATAAACAAGCAACCAAAAAATATCACCTAGCAGAGCCCTGGGAAATAGGGTCAGAATTTCCCCTCAGGACAAGAACTGTTCCCTGCTTTTCCCTGGGAGAAAGAGGATCAACCTGTTCATGGCATCCATGCTGTAGGTAGGAGAGATGAGGGGAGAAGCTGTGTGCAAATATGGGCACACTCAGTCATGTAAGGACAGAGAAGACTCAAATACAAGGAACCTTTTGAACTTCTCCAACCTCACACTTATCTGGCAGCAGGCAGTAAATAGACAATCTCATTCTTCCACTCAGCTGGACATTGGCCTGCCTGACACTTGAAAAAATGTCAGTGAAGTATTAAAAAAAATGGGGCAAAAAGACGTTTCCTCCTCCAGACCTCTCCAGTATGCTTCATTCTTTCACGCCATTCTTTCTTTCCACATCAGTTTGTACATCAATACTATATAATCCTTTTTCAATACTTTTGAAGCCACCTTCATGGCTTCAGAAATCAGAAAGGGCTTGCTTTTCTTGTCAAGTACTGCATCTATATTTGCAAGAGTAGGTTTGCCTGGCTTGTGGTTCAGTTTTGTTGCATAAAAAAAAAAGTGTCGGAGCACTGGAACAGGGAGGTAATAGAGTCTCCTTCTCTGGAGATATTCAAGGCCTGTCTGGATGCCTACCTGGGCAGCCTGCTCTAAGGAACCTGCTTTGGCAGGGGGGTTGGACCCAATGATCTTTCGAGGTCCCTTCTAACCTCTTCAATTCTGTGATTCTGTGAAAAATTCCTTGGTTTGTATTTATTGAACCCCAATGGATCTATGCAGTACTGGCAAGCAGCCTGTGGCATGAGTGCAACAAACCTAGCACACAGATTGCTACCTAAAATACCTATTTCTATCTAAAAAACAGAAAAGGCATGAAGAAATATTTGAGCTTTAGCCTGATTTGTAACTTGAATGGAGTGCCACCAAAGGCACTACTGATATTTCCTGAATTATTCTTTTCTTTTATTTATTTATTTTTTTTCTTCACAAAAGTGAGGTAGTCCTTGAATAAAAATGCAATGAAACATTGATTAGAATACAGTGTACACATAAATGGGCACAGACATTCATTGTTTGGACTGAGAAGCAGGCATGCTGTAACTGCAAACTCAATCTTAAATAATACAGAGTGGCAGTAAAAAACAAACAAACAAACAAAAACCACCACCACCAACAACAAATAAAAACCTGCAGGAAGCCTCATAGTGAAAGAAAGGTTTGCGTGACAGCAGCAGCTGAGACCAGGCACAGCTGAATAAAAACAAACTGATTTTCTTGATCTGCAAGCAGGAAAGGATGTGTTTTAATTGTTCCTTTACAAGGCTGCAAAAGTCCTTTAATGAAAATAACTGCATCAAGGATTAATAGAATTCAATTAGTCACAACAGGTGTTTATTAGAGATCTTTAAACTACAGAACACAACGTGGTCCTTCAGAGCAACTGGCAAATTACCTCCTAATGAATGCTGTCAGAAAACCCCAGACTGCAGGAGTGCCCTGGAAACACCAGCACTGCCAAGTCACTATCAGCAGGAAAATTAGGGCAGGTGTAAATGTTAAGATTGATGGAGGTGAATGAAGGAGTCAGCAGCAATGGACCAGATTGCCTTTCTTTCTGGGAAACTCCAGGGAATTCCATGTGATTCCTGGTTAATGTTCACTGGAAGGAGAAACTGCGCTAAACCTGAACATGTAGCTCCCTGGAAAATGCCTTGGAGATGGTGGCAGTGATGTCTTGCCCCTAGGAGACAACCTTGTCAACAACATTTATGGCTGTGAATGAAGTAGCAGCCAGGTTCTGCATTTGGAAACAATTTATTCTTCAGGGGAAGAAAAATTCAAAAAGAGCGTTGTCATTTTATGAAAACAAACAGCCTGTAACTTCTAATATTTTCTCACCTGGCAGAAAGAAAAATGATGGAAAACTAAAAAATGTAGCAGGTTAAGAAGGTTCTGAAAAATATGTGATACTATATTTCTATTTCTTGTGATGTTTGTACAGTTTTTTTACATTTTTTTGTTGCTGCTTCTAAAATTTCAGGTTCTGGATTTCTTCACCATGACAAAAATCTATTTTTTTTTTTTTCATTTTGCGAGACTAAATCTTGGATATTTCCATCCAAATGTTTCTGATACCAAAAGACAGATACAAATAACCTAAAAAATGTTTTAGAAAAATTTCCCAATCTTTAAGCTACACTCAGGACTCATTAACAGGCCTCATTCATAACTTGAGATTCTGGAGGCTGGTCATACTGTGTATGCCTACCTAGAGGTAAATGAAGCATATGATTTTAAAACACAAGTTTAGATACATCATATGTGTTCTAAAGTGTTTCCATTTCTCATATCTTCCAATTCTAGCATATTTAAAGACAGCAATATGTCAGATTAAAAGTTTTGTGCCATATCTGATGACAAAGGGATTATCAAAATGATATCTTTTCTGCAGAGATCTTATTTTTCATAGTAGCAAGCACTGAAACAAAAATTGTTGAGGTATCAAAACTACAGACCTCTCAAAATATTAAATAGATAAATTAGAGGAGTGTTGATGCTGTCATATTTGAGTGAACTCTGTGTCCATGGAATACCTGGGAGATAACCTGAAAGCCTTTTTGAGAGGATATAAACTGTTCTATATAGAAAGGAAATAACTATAAACTTCAGAGTACCGGATATTGAAATGACTCAGGTCATCTTATAGAGGTATTCTTTAGACATTAGCCTTTCCTGTAAAGCAGAGAGATGGGATTTCTGAAACTGCTCTTTGGACTCATCGAAATCATCAGTAGAAACCAATAGATTTCAATGAACACAAGGAGTGGACTGCTGCTGTGATTTTAAGAATCCAGCTTCCACTCTCATATGAAGTAAGTGTTGATTAATCTTTAGCTTAACAGATGGATGAGCTGCAGGCAGTTTTATTAAAGAGCAGGTAACCTGTTTCATTTCTGTGTATATGCAATGCAAATTTGCCAATGCAAAGCAAAAATATTTCAAGTTAAACTAATGCCAAGTATGTCATATACTTGTTAGCTTGGTTAAGAGTACACAGAATAAAGGTTTTAATTCAAAAGAGAAGAAAGAATAAAAGTATGGCAAATGGGTTGCAATACAGATTAAAGATTCATATAGCTGTTTCATCCTGATGGTGTTTTGCCACACTTAGAGAGTTTGAGGAAGACAACCAAAGTGACTTTATGTTCTGCATAATGGACTGATTAAATAACATTGTAAAAACACTTGAAAATATGAAGAGATTTAATTTCATTATGAAAAGAGAAAGGCATTCCTTCTGAAAAACCAATGAGCCTGACCTTTACAAATCTGTGCAATGTTAACCTAGATATATTGCACTAAGCACGAGGGAAAGCTTTACAAGGAAGGCATGAAGCTGTATGGGTCAAAGCTGAGAGGCAACATAATCAAGAAGAAAAATGGAAATGTGCTTGGGAGAGAAGATAATGAGAATGTCTTCATTTGTATAAACACCTGATAAGTTTAAGAATTTGTAGTTAATACAAAGGCAAGGAAACAAACAAACAAACAAAAGTCTCAAATAAACAACCAAACCAAACCAAAAACAAACAAACAAACAAACAAACAAAGCAAAACCCTCTGACCTTTCATGCTAGGGAAACTTCAAGGCATGTCACCAATGTTAAGATTTCTGTGTTGCAAACAAAATCTTCCTTGCCAAACTTACTGATGACTAATACAGAATAAAAACTAGATTTTATATTTGATGGGAAATGCTAATATTTTTTTACAGGGAAGAAAATGTAGACTAGGTAATAGTGAAGCTTTCTTTGATATTTTCTCTCAAAACAACACACTTAACACATTCACAAATCAGAACAGTTCATGCTGTCATTTTGAGCTTAATACTCTTCCTGCCATCTACCTGTGTTTCTTTTAAAATGTTTATTTTCCAGCCATTTCATCATTAATTTTCATCTTTGTTACTGCTTTTTCTCTAAAGTTGTAATTTGGGTGGCTGTTGGAGATTACGTCTCTCCTGATATATCTGCAGCCATGACTCCCATAAGATGTGGCATGGATGGAAAAGACAGCACTGTGCTTTCCAAGCCAGGGACAGAGGGACTCCCAAAGTGCCTTGAGAAAACACAACATCAAAAGCAAAAGCAGACTAACAGTCAACTAGTTTAAAAAATTGATCATTTCATTCCATTTATTGCAGTAAAAATATCAGAAAGTTTCAGCATCACCAATGGTAAAAACAAGTCTGACAGAAAATTCCTGACTGATGATATTATCAAGACTCTTTGTGGCTGAGTTATTTGAGGATACTAGTTTATTTTCCACTAGTTGTGATTCAAAGTTTTGTTCCAGTGTTCCCTGCGTGAAATATCAGCAAAGTCTGCTTCACGATCAAGTCCTGAATAGTGTACTGTGCTGCTTCCAAGTAGCAGTGCCCAAGTGTTCATTGGTTTAAATGGAAGTTTAAATTTGCTGCATTGAAGCTTTTAGGTGAAAATATAGTGGTATTTGAGTGAGTCTTATTTCCACTATAATTTCTGTTTTGTTGTCTTCCTTCCTTCCTTCCTTCCTTCCACTTTCTTTCCTTCCTTCCTTCCTTCCTTCCTTCCTTCCTTCCTTCCTTCCTTCCTTCCTTCCTTCCTTCCTTCCTTCCTTCCTTCCTTCCTTCCTTCCTTCCTTCCTTCCTTCCTTCCTTCCTTCTTTCTTTCTTTCTTTCTTTCTTTCTTTCTTTCTTTCTTTCTTTCTTTCTTTCTTTCTTTCTTTCTTTCTTTCTTTCTTTCTTTCTTTCTTTCTTTCTTTCTTTCTTTCTTTCTTTCTTTCTCCCTAAAGTAAAAATTTCCCCAGTTTAAGCTACTGTTGCCCCAGTATATGCGTCATAAAAATTCAGCTGTGTTACTCCACTGTAGGAATTAATCCAGGAATTACATGTACATTGGCCCAATTCCTTTTTTATTAAGCTCAAATGGAAAGGAAATAATTAGATCTGATAGCTATCATATAAGATAATATGCTGAGGGTGAAGTAATTAAACTATAATTGTGGTAAATTATGTTTTTCATTAAAGTTGTAAAATGTCTGTTAAATGATTAAGTAAAATATTTTGGGTGTTTGAAGTCCATTCAGTTTTCTGATTCTGCAGACAGAGAAGGGGGGCATTCACAATATGTGAATGTATATTTGGATACTGCACTGTCTCCTGCTATCAAATTGTTTTCTGCTTGTTCCATTTTACTATGTATTGTTCATGGTTGATAATAGATAAAATATGTAAGACTCTTTCCCAAAAATGAAACAGCTGCTGTGAGAGACTCTAAAATGTAAAAACAATCTTGTGTTTACAATAAATATTTTATTGTATTTACAAACAATCTGAGTAGCTTATTTACTACTAATAACGTTATCAGTAATGGTAATAAATAATGTTAATGTCTTTATGTTATTTGTCCTGGTTTCAGAACTCTCTCTTAGAGAACAGCTATTGCAAAGAGGTGTTTTCTAGGGAAATACATGTAGGTCTGTCTTCTTTTCAGTGGGGACAATGTTATATCTTCTGTGACTGCATGTGAGCTGTGACTGTGCACCAGTAAGAGATGCCTGAATACCCTGATTTGTTCTTGTCTGCTTCAGGTACCAAATCCACTGAGTTCACAGCATGTTCAGCAGACAGCCAGGTAGCCCAGGTTCTGTGTTTTTCACACATTATGTATGCACGAATCTCCTAAACAGCATTAGAATGCAGCAGCCCAGAAAGAAGAAATAAAGAAAGATAAAAATAAAATAAACACACACACACAAAACACACTCTCTGGGGAGTTGCATGAATCTGGTTATTTTTCTGTAAATAATCAAAATCTTTCCTGACACCAGCAAGGGTTACAGAGAAAATTCTGAGTAAGAGTTCTCCACAGCTGCAAGACAACCTGAGCTAGATATTGGCAATAAATCCTCCCAGTCCAGTCTGCCATCAAGCACTGCAAAGCTGTGGCAATGCATGGACCATGTGGAAAGAAGGAAGTGTTTTAGACAAGTGTTAGACTTGAAGAAGAAGTAGACATTGTCTCTGATTCAAGGAAGACCTTCCAAACAAATTGAGGACAAATACATCTTAAATGTAAGCTGAAAGCAGCCAAGAATTAATGCATCTGCATGGTGTAGCCTTCAATGTCGACATTCATCTTCTGAACTCTAGAGAACCATAAAACCTGTTGCACACACAGGTGCTGATGGAGGGAGTGTCATGCCTAATGTACTTAAAAGCTAGGTGCAGGTTAAAAGGTTTTCTATTATTCAAAGTTCCTGGACTAGTTAAGGGGCTGCATTCCTATACGAGATAGTGTGGACTGTTTTAAAGGAAGCATTGAGTCATCTCCTTTTCCCAGTTAGCTAGCAAAAAACAAATAAGAAGATGCTGAAGGAGGGGTACTCCAATGGTGTCTCTCTAGAGTTTTCTTACTTGGCCTTTGAAGTACAGGCTCCATACCTTCTTCTACATTCTTCCATCAGTAAATCTGTTTTATGCATCATGAACCAAACAATTACCTGAGATATGATAAAGCTTCATTGAAGATTATGTCTCTAAAACTAAAATTTCATAACTAGTTTGGCTTTTCTAAGGTGGTAAATACAGAGCATTACAGTCTTGTTTCTAATCCAGTACAGTGAATTTAAAACATGACTTAGATCTACTACAGCGCTTAAGTCAGATTTAGGCAGAATTCAGTCACTGGTGTTCACTGCAACCATCTGTGCTCCTTACCATGTGTACTCCTATGAATCTGGACGTGCCTAAGAACTTAAAGCAACTGACTTCCTTGTTCTAATCATCGTCATATGGACTAGCTTAAAAAAGTCTTGGTCATGACAGGTATCTAGAAACAGACAACTAAGTCTCCAGAGCAGAAAAGTCTATCAAACTGCCTCAGAAAGTGCCTTCAACTCTCAAATAGCACTGAAAACCTAAGCAGCTTGGTGCCACAGATCTTTTATATAAAGCCTGATGATAACCATACTTGAGGGGCCTGGATTTTAGTCTCCTGAAGTGAAGTATGCTTCTCCACAGACAGAGACTGGAAGAGTGATCAGCAAGGGGAAAACTACCAGAAAATTGTAGATTCATGAAGGATGGAGAGGAGACCGCTTCCTAGCTGGTGTCTGTTTTTCTTGTTATGTCAGAACTGGGACGGGGGAAGATGGGGAGGGTAGTTAACACTAAATGAGATTTTTGGGCAGCAGGTTTAAAACAATTCTGAGGAAATATTCTTCATAAAATCTTAATGAAACTGTGGGATTTGATATTTGAGACCTGTGAAGAGCATGGGCGAATTGATTCCAAAATCAACTAACAAGTAAATGGAAGTGTCTCTCCAGGGCTCTTTGAAGTCATATATCACCCCCCAAAAATAATGAAAACAACAAACAAAAACAACCTACTGATTAACAAAAGCTGTGGTGTAAGTTGTTCTACATATATAATTATCTTGAAAGAGTATCTTGTATTCCTCATTCAGTTGCAGCTGTCAGATGTAGGGTGAAAAATTAGGTTGACTATTGTTCTGATCCCAAATTGTCATTCTGGGGGCCTGAGGGTCAGAACTGATCTAGGCAAAAAGTTTTTTAAAAACAAACAAACAAACAAAAAACACTATAAATTACTGGTTGGGAGGTTAAGAGGTTAGGAACAAGGAAGCACAGCTTAGAAAGCCTCCAGGAGGGAATTTAGGTGATTTTTTCACCTTATTTTTGCTTAAAAAGTAGTACTGTGGAAACAAACAAACAAACAAACGAACAAAACACAAAGAAACAAACAACATAGTGTAATGGTTAGCAAGGTATTGGACATTGGAGGAAATAAGTAAAATGTCTGGGTGTGAAGGTAAAAAGATCATTTCTCTCAGGTATGCAACATTGCTGACTGAACTAGTGAACAGGAACTTGCAAGAACAGGTTCATCCAGGAATGACGGTGAAGGCAGTGTAGAAATTTGGAGATATGACAGAGAAAGTGAGCAGAAGAGAGTGGCTGTAAAAACAAAAGGACAGGAAAGGTAGACCCCTGAATGGATGAAGAGGATGAACCATGGAAAAATGAGTAGGGGACTGGAGCATCTCATATGAGGAGAGGCTGAAAGAGCTGGGCCTGTTTAGCCTGGAGAAGAGAAGACTGAGAGGGGATTTTATCAACATATCTGAAATATCTGAAGGAAAGGTGCCAAGAGGATGGGGCTGGACTCTTTTCAGTGGTGTCCAGTGACAGGACAAGAGACAACAGGCACAAACTGAAACACAGAAAGCTCTGGTTGAATAAGGAAACATTTATTTACTGGAAGGGTGATAGAGCACTGGCACAGGTTGCCCAGACAGAACGTGGAGTATCCTTTGGAGATATTCAAAACCCTCTTGGACATGGTCCTGTGCAAAATGCACTAAGTGACATGCACTAGGTGCAACCTGCTTGTCAGAGGGGTTGGACTGGATGATCTCCAGAGGTCCCTTCCAACCTCAACAATTTTGTTATTCTGTGAGAAGGAGAACAATGAGGAAGAGACTGGTTTATGGCGGGAAAACAGGGTTGAAAAAATAATTTTCACTTGAGGAGAGAAGTAGGAAGAATTTTTATCCTTCCCTCCTGCCCCCAAAGAATGGTTACTTTATTATTATTATTATCATCATTATCATTTATTATTATTATTATTATTATTATTATTATTATTATTATTATTATTATTATTATTATTTTAATGGCCAGGTTCTAGGATCACCTGAGTTAATGTTTATGTTACTGAGTGTGAAAAAAGTCAGCTGTGGCTAAACTATCAGATAGAGAAGTTGCTGAATGAGTTTATTATAATAAGAAATATTTATAATGGAAGATATGTATATATTTATGAGTCATAGTGACTGCAATGACTGTGATGATAAAAGAATTAAAACTAGTGTCCATCCAAAGTGGGAAGAGCTGTCCATGAGTTCATGAAAGTAAGGATCCAATATGATTCAGGAAAAACTGGATCACACACACACACACACACACACAAAGGCCCGCTTGTCAAAACAGTATTTTTCAGGAAAAGGAGGCAATTTGCTTCAAGTTTCTAAAAGTTACATATAAAGTATTTGTACATATTAATTTACCTTAAAGCTGTAAAATGTTATTCTCACTGTTAAACAAAATCAAAGCATTAGATTATGATATTAACAATTCTCTTGACAGTGTGGAAGTTTGAAGGGCAAATTAAAATGTTTCCTAGCAGAACTGGGCCCAATTATGGTAGAAAGAGATGAAAGAGTAGAATTACAACACAGGATGTCTGATATTTATAGTGACAGACTTTGCCCTTCGGGTCGGGCGTCATTCTGCAGAAAGTTTAGAGTTGCGTTTCTCATATTTTTTTAACTCTATTATGTTGTGATCAAAGACTTTTCAAACTACTAGCCCTTCAAATTTGAAAGCCACTGTAAGTGGGAGACAGAGAAATGGCAGTCTTGTATCCTTCTAGCTCCCTCTGTCACTGCTGTTCCTTGATATACAAGTATCTTTGGTGATAAATAGTTTTAAGCAGTTGAAATTAAGCCAAGCTTATTAAATCAGTAACTCACTGTGTGATTACTTGACCTCAGTGCCAGGAAAGCTCATGGAGCAGATCCTCCTGAGAGTCATCATGCAGCACTTGCAGGGCAAGCAGGCGATCAGGCCCAGTCAGCATGGCTTTATGAAAGGCAGGTCATGCCTGACGAACCTGATCTCCTTCTATGACAGAGTGACGCGCTGGGTGGATGAGGGTAAGGCTGTAGATGTGGTCTACCTTGACTTCAGCAAGGCTTTTGACACCGTCTCCCACAGCATTCTCCTCAAGAAACTGGCTGCTCTTGGCTTGGACTGGCGCACGCTTCGTTGGGTTAGAAACTGGCTGGATAGCCGGGCCCAAAGAGTTGTGGTGAATGGAGCCAAGTCCAGTTGGAGGCCAGTCACTAGTGGCATCCCCCAGGGCTCGGTGCTGGGGCCGGTCCTCTTTAATATCTTCATCGATGATCTGGACGAGGGCATCGAGTGCACCCTCAGTAAGTTCGCAGATGACACCAAGTTAGGTGTGTGTGTCGATCTGCTTGAGGGTAGGAAAGCTCTGCAGGAGGATCTGGATAGGCTGCACCGATGGGCTGAGGTCAACTGCATGAAGTTTAACAAGGCCAAGTGCCGGGTCCTGCACCTGGGGCGCAATAACCCCAAGCAGAGCTACAGGCTGGGAGAGGAATGGTTGGAAAGCTGCCAGGCAGAGAAGGACCTGGGAGTGATGGTGGATTGTCGGCTGGATATGAGCCAGCAGTGTGCTCAGGTGGCCAAGAAGGCCAACGGCATCCTGGCTTGTATCAGGAACAGCGTGACCAGCAGGGCTAGGGAGGTGATCGTCCCCCTGTACTCAGCTCTGGTGAGGCCGCACCTCGAGTACTGTGTTCAGTTTTGGGCCCCTCGCTACAAGAAGGACATCGAGGTGCTTGAGCGGGTGCAGAGAAGGGCGACAAAGCTGGTGAGGGGCCTGGAGAACAAGTCCTACGAGGAGCGGCTGAGGGAGCTGGGCTTGTTCAGCCTGGAGAAGAGGAAGCTCAGGGGTGACCTTATCGCTCTTTTTAGGTACCTCAAGGGAGGCTGTAGCGAGGTGGGGGTTGGCCTGTTCTCCCACGTGCCTGGTGACAGGACGAGGGGGAATGGGCTTAAGTTGAGCCAGGGGAGTTTTAGGTTAGATGTTAGGAAGAACTTCTTCACTGAAAGGGTTGTGAGGCATTGGAACAGGCTGCCCAGGGAAGTGGTGGAGTCACCATCCCTGGAAGTCTTTAAAAGACGCTTAGATGTAGAGCTTAGGGATACGGTTTAGTGGAGGGCTGTTAGCGTTAGGTTGGAGGTTGGACTCGATGACCTTGAGGTCTCTTCCAACCTAGAAAATTCTGTGATTCTGTGATTCTGTGATACTTACTTACAAATGGATTCCTTTTGAAGAAGCGTTAATTTAAATATTATCAGGTATTATTTTAGTCAAGATTGCGTATATTGTGTTACTATCTGAAAATTAATTCCAATTCCCAATTTCTTTCAAAGACATCTGTAAAACAGCAATAAAGATTTTTAAAAAAGGAAGTTGGAAGCATTGGGCAGCTGAAAATTAAATCTATTACTTTATTTATTTTTAGGTTTCCAATTATTTTCTGATGAATAATTTCATGAGCTCTTAAAACATTTTTGGGAGATTTGTTACTCTGGAGAGACAGCTACTGTGGAACAAGGGATCTTTGATTTAAATTATTAGTTTAATCCTTTTAGTGACCTTAGAGAAAGACTAACACGCTTTTTCACATTTTTCGTGTTGATGATAATAAAACTAAAATTGTGTACTACTGTTTTTTCTCATTTGTAAAGTGTTTTTTTTTTTTTTTTTTTAATGGCAGTTCAATGTCAAAATAACCCAATGGTAGTTGTTCAATACTTTGAACAATTTTGAACAATAGAGCAAGAATAGCTGTTTTTATGTCAATGTCAAAATTCACATTGACATGTGTTAGAATTTTACTGAATGAATCTAACTACCTATTTATTACATACTTTGGAGTAGTCACTGAAAGGTGGCATGTTATTTTAGTTTCTCTAGAAAGTGCCAATTCATTAGGATGGAAATCTTGGAATAATCTGAATGCCTTTATTTTCTTTACATCATTAGTGTTCATATTTCTACAGTTGTAGAAATTTCTACAGCAGCAAAAAAAAAAAAAATGCTGCTAAGAAATAGTGCAATATATATTCATTAGCTCTAGAGTAAATTCTGTTAAATTTACTCTAATGTGACATTTTTTCTAATGTCACTAATATTGCCATTATAAGTTGCTAATTATTATTTCATCCATTACCATTCCTAATTGCCAATTCATACTATATAGGAAGGTTGCTTTCAATATTCCAATTTTCTGAATGGAACTTGTCATGCTTGTCAGAAATGCATTGTCATGCATGCCAGAAATTTCATGCATTTCAAATGACCTAAAAAATGATATGTTTTACATAGGAACAGTGACTCTTGAGTACAAAACACTGCCAGTGTAAGACTATACACGAAAGACACTTTTAACACATTTGGAAGTTTAAGAAATTTCATTATAGTGCAGGGGAAAAAAGATTTTATAGAGTGGTTATCATAGATTGACATTCCTTATTCTCTGAATCCAATCATGCAGTCTAAAATGGTGATGAGAGAGACTTTCTCCAAAGTAGCCTTATTACCTTCTCATCTCTGCTATTCAAATTGAGAAAGGAAAATTTACTCAGGTGATTGGTTTTCCAAACATCCTGCAATGGAAAAAGGAGTTTGGGGAAAACTTGCCAATAATTTTCTCAAAATAATCGTTCCTCTGTGTTTAAGTAGATTAGATTTCTTAAAGAGACAAGTTAAAACTCTGAATGTCTTTGAATATTTGAGGTCTAGCGTATAAGAAAACACCTGTTGTTGTTGTTTTGTTTGGTTGGTTTTGTAATGGTGTAAAAATAAACCTAAAAACACTTATGTCACATGTATCTTATATTGTTTTGTCCTGGAAGAGGTGTCCCCATCCGTTGCATACATTTAGTTAAAGATCAAAAGGTTTTCTATGGATGTAGGATAAAAACATCATTGTTCCATTTTCCAACTATCAAAAAAATAAAAATAAAAATAATAATAAAAAAAAAGATTTTAAGCACCTTGGAAGTACTTTAACTTCTGGAGACCACATGCAGTTCTTTAATACCACACCAGAGTGTCCTTGCTATCTCAAGAACATAGATGATATTTGTCACTTGCCCTAACACAAGATTTTATTGTCCTTGTGATTAGCATAGGTCTTTGTTTTAGAGATCTGTTTTACTTGACTTGGAAGTGGTCTTAAGTCCCTCAAAACCAGCGCTTCAATGAACACTTCATATCTGGAAACAACCTTTCTGAAAGGCTTAGGGGGGTGAAGGAAGAGAAAATATCAAAGCTCACTATTTTCTCTTGAGTACATTTTGCTTCTCTGAACTGCAGAAATCAGGAGCTCTGTCCATGTAAATTGTCATGGGTAAACATCTGTCTTATGCATGAATATTTCAGTGCTGGTGTATGTGACAAAACAAATAAAATATCCCCAAAGCTCTAAAGTGATTATTTACAACATTCATTTAACAATAAGTTAATTCTTAAGACAAATGTAGTAAATGTGCATGTGGCTAGAACAGCTGGTGTGTACGGTATTTACTGAAGAGCCTCAAAATAACATGTTCTGTCAAGACCAATCTGATATATACACATATATAGAGAGAGCTTCATTCATATGTCAGGTTACAAGACAGACAGCCACTCTGAGAGCACTGTTCACCTATCAGTTGGCTTAAAGCTGTCAGTGAATAAACTCCTCATGGTGGAAATTTAAAAGGATGGCTGGGAAAGAGCCCTTGATTATTAAAGGTTTGAAACCTAAACAGATGTCATTAAATCAGGAGCTTTAATAAATTATACACATAGGAAGCTGTCTGCTCAGCTCTCCAAGGTGCTATGAACAGTAGTTTGATGTGCTCTTCAGACCTACTGCTGTGAGCCAGACAGCTAAAAAGACTCCCCTTTCAAATGTGCAGGGTGGCCTGACACCTTGCTCTTGTTTGCTGGTGGTTGTGAGCCACGTACCTGGCTACCTGTTCGATGCAAGGTGACATGGCGGTATCGGCAGGCAGCGCCTCAGGCCAACCTCTGAATACAGCATCTTCTTCTCTTCCCTTGCACTGGAAAAGTCTTTGTAACAACCTGTTTCTATCCATGCTGTATGGATATGCATGTGATATGGATATGCAGCTGTAGAAGAACTACTGCCTGGGTTCACCTCCACAAAAGTAGCTGACCAGATTACAGTTAATCCTATCTGCTAGTGATCTGCCAGCCTCTTACTGCTTAGCTAGTCCCCAGCCAGAGGGCTGGTTCCCATATGTGTGGATGGCTGGTACACAGCAGGCTTTGGCTATTAGGCTGTGTGGTGGCTGCAGGGAAAGGCGACTCCATCCCAGACAGACCCAACACAGGCTGTTAGGCTGTTATCTTCCTTTTAGCATGACCTGGGCAGCTTGGAATTGTCTGTTCTGTAAGATGCAATCAGATCATGACCAGTACATTTTCAGTCTCCCCAACAACCTTAACAGTATTTTCCAGTGTCTGTACATCACCCTATTCTTTCCTTACAGGGGTCGTAACTCCCTCTTGCAAGGAAATGATGGCTGTACAGTCACTCTCTTTGTTTCTGCCAACCCCTATATACAACATGGCCCAGGTAGTAAGTGGGTAATTAGGAAGAAACAGAAGAGACCATTAACACACAGGGAAAGTAAAGATACAGCTTATACACTGTCCAAAAGCTGCATCAAAACTTTTGGAGCTGGGAGGCCAATTTCCCCTATCTCCATCTGTCTTTGCACATCTGTCACTGGAGAAGTCAGTCTAGCACTGACAAACAGAGCTATGACATCTATTTAAAGTTGAGTAACGTGCCCCAATGCTGGCACAGGAAAACCTGTCTGTCAGTGGTTCTCTGTAAGAGACGGAGAAGGGCATAAAAGCAGAACCTCATAGATCTCAGGACCGCAGAGATGCTCAGCTCCAAAAATGCTCCACTTTCATGTGTCATTCAGAGAAGGGGCCCAGGAATCCAACCAAAAATCACTGCCATGTAATAGCAATGAATTTATACCCTTTGAATACATTTTGAATTCATGTTTTTGAATAGGGGAAATTGAACTGCTCACTGGGCAAACTGAGGTCATTGTGGCAGCATTTCTGCTGCTTCTAGGCAAAACTCTTACGATAACAGTGACACATTTCTGCATGGAAATAGAATTTTTCAGGAGTAAGGAGTGACCATCACTTCTTAGTTTCTGGGTAAGCTTTGCCCTGTAATCTGTCTCCCACACACTTTGCATTTCTCAACCATGTCTCATTTGTGGCCAGTGATGTCCTAATTTGTTTACAAAATACCTTTCTTATTCCAACTGAGCCCAGATTTCTAAGGTTAATTCTCCAGTCTGAGATGGAAAGTACAGGAAAACAACCTATATACCTATAAGAGACGTATTACAATTAAAGGCACTAGGACCCTCCCTGACCACTGAGAGCAGACTGGTGCCATGAAACAATGAGTTGGGTAAGTCCAGACAAGCTATGGTGACCACAGGAAGCTGGCGAAAGGCTTGCATGACCAGGGTTGACTAGCCATTAGAAAAAAATAGTTCAGTTGGAAGGGAGCTGCAAAGGTCTTCTAGTCCAACTGACCAACCACTTCAGGGCTAACCAGAAGCTAAAGCATGTTAATGAGGGTATTATCTAAATGTCTCTTGAACACTGACAAGCATGGGACATCAATCACCTCTCTAGGAAGCCTGTTATCATGTTTGACCACCCTCATGGTTTAAAAAAAAAAAACAACTAACTTTTTCCTCTGTTGAAGAACTTGAGTCACACTTCTTATCCAGAGGGTAAAGACTAGTCTGTGCTTTTATATTATTGGCTGTTATTGGATTTCTAAGCTCTTGGGTAGATGCAACTGATACGACTGTTACCTGAATAGGACTGTGCATTTTGTGTTAAAGATATATCCTTCCCAGTCAGATATGTCATGAGGCAGGAAACTTTCAATAAGCAGGGATTTACACTGCCTGGTTCTTACCCAGCACTGCATGCTGGCTCCCCACATCTTGTGCATGGGGCCGAAGAGCCAGTGCAAAACTAATATTACACTGAGAAAGACTGGTTTTCCATGCTGGGACATGAGAACAGGAGACAAGTGCAAATGGAGGGAAGTAATACTCTGCTAACATACTCCCAGCTTATGTTTCCTAGAACTACTTCCAAAAAAAACAAAACACAAACAGCCAACAAAACAACAACAAAACTACCCAGTACTAAATATAATGGTTTAGGAACACAGAGTTTGATTTCTGGTTAAATACCATCTAGACAGTTTCTTACTGGGTGCCAATGCTTTCAGTTCCTATAAATGAAGCTCGACAGATTGAAAAAGATTTTCTCAGTGAACAATCTTCAGTCTTATTTCTCATCAAGAGCCAAGACTGAGAGACTGAAAGGTTCATTTTCCAGTTCAGATATCTTCAATCCCCAGTGAGCAATTTGAGCTTTAAGTAAATCAAAAGACATAATAGTAAGTTAAATAAAACACATCCTCTGTATAGCCTGTGGTATATCACAAATGCTATTAAAAAAAAAAAAAAAAAAAGTATTCTTTGTTATTTAACTGACAGAAAAATGTTGTTTGTCTTAACAGAAGACAAAGCAACTCTCTTCATATGTAGGAAAAGAAAAGAAAAAAACACAACACACCAAACAACACTTAGAAATGACAGTATTTACAGGTGCCTTAATAGTTTTTAATGCTTCAATACTATTTAATGCTCTTGGGACTGAAGTAGCTTTGCTGACAAGGACTTGTGGACACCAAACTGAACACAGTTGACTGTGACAAAAAAGACTAACAGCCTGGGTGGCACGAGAGAGAGTGTTTGCAGCAGGTGATCTTTTCTGTTTACTTAGAAGTGTTGAGTCCACACCTGGAGTCCTGTGTCAAGTTCAGGGTTCTCAAGTACAAGGGAGACATGGACAGATTGGATAGAGTCCAACAAAGAGCCACTCCTTTATAGTGGAGTATCTCTGCTCTGAGGAAGTCTTAGAGAGCTGGGACTGTTCAGTCTGGAGAAGAGAAGGCTTAGAGTGGATCTCATCAAAGTGTATAAATACCTCAAGGGAGGGAACAAAGAAGACAAGGACAGGCTCTTTTCAGTGGTGTCTGGTGGCAGGACAAGAATCAAGGGACATACAGTGGAACACAGGAAATTCTATCTACAACAAAACATGTTTTTAGTGAGGGTAGTTAAACACTGGAACAGGTTGACCACAAAGGTTATGAAGCCTCCATCCTTAAAGATATTCAAAACATGACTAGACATGGGCTTGGGCTACATGCTCTAATTAAGCCAGCTCAAACAGGGTGCCAGTTCTCAAGACATCACTTCCAATATCAAGCATTCAGTGATTCTGTGATTTCTTTTGTGTGGAAGATTTTTATTTTTATTTAATTTTTGAAAGAGACATGGACGTATCTACAGATGTCCACCACCCAAATAAATATCACAGAACTTTTCTTATTAATTAACTCAGGAAGAATATATCAACTCTACTGTCTATCTTATTTAAAACATTGGGTATTACTTTCCTGTAGTACTTGGGAAGGAACTCCACTGGAAAATATATAACATGGCTTGGTATTGACAGAGGAAATAAAATCATATTATCCATACTTGAAGGTTCCTAAGGAGTTTTAATGCAACAGACCCATGAACAACATTCTTTTAGAGTGAGGAAGAGCATTTCAGGAAGGAAAAGTTCAGCAGAGTGACACAACTTCTGGAAATGCTAGATCCTTTGAAAGAACCAGTGATCATTAGTCCCACAAAATTACCTGAACAATTTTGAGCCCAATACTCCAGTTTGAAGCATGCACTGGAAAGTGGCATGTCAATGCCAGTTATATATGCTTTTATTCCGGGGAAAACAAACAAACAAACAAACAAAAAAACCTGGCATTTTTCTTCTTGAAATTTTTGTATCTTGTAGCTTACAGCAGTCAAATCTCTTTTCTCTTAAGTCCAGAGCATGTACATAGCCCTTTCTCTTGTTAATGTCAGCAAGAGTTTTGTAGTATATTTTAGATGGTCTTGAAACACACACATATTTATTAAGAAGATGAAATGAAGACTAGCTATAAAAAGCTATATCTAGTAATATAGTGCAGCAGTTTGCTGTGAACATACTAACAAGTGCTGCACTGGGTTGTAAAAACAGACGGTAAAGCTTTCAATACTTAGGCCACTAACTTTTTCCTTTCACCTCCCACTGTATCTCCCCAGCTCACTTTAAACTCATGAGACCTCAAAGCTTGGGAAAAGAAACCTGACTAAAATAGTTGTGAACATCATACCTATTATTTTGTAATTTGAATAATCAGGCAAACAGGTTATAAATATTTTAAATCACAACACACATTTATACACACTTACACCTCTAAATTGTAAAAAGCTATTTGTTTTAACTCCGAAGCCATCAGGTCATTAGTGGAAATTGAGTTATGCATTTTGCAAGTAGCTAGCAATAATGGAAAGTTATGAGAAATAGCAGCAATAAATTAATTATAACCTGTAAGCACAATCACTCTTCTATGAAGCCTCAAATGCTTCTACTTCATCATTCATCCATTCCTCTCAGCTCAGCTATCACACAGCTTTCACCAAACTGCTGTAATCAATATGTTGATGAGGATAAATAAAGAATAAGGTGTAACAGTAATGTGCAGTCCCAATCCTCGCAGATTCTTTTAAACCTATTGAATTTCATTACAGTACTTCTCATTTTCAAGTGAAAGAACATTGGGAGTGAATAGTGAGCATCTTGATTTATTAATTACAAATTAACTATTCTGTTAACAGCAAATCTATGCAGTAAATCCATTCACTCCTAGCTTTGTATAGTCAATAGGTTGAACTTTGCCTACACTAAGTTGGTTTCCTAAAAGCAGAGAGAGATGGCAAAACAATGATCATCCTTCTTATCTCCCAAATTGCAATAACACTCATTAGAAAAACAAAGATCCTTATAAATCTTATGAACCCACAGTGATTTTTGTAAGCATTCCTGAGATCAAATGTTCATGTTAGCATACTTCCAAAGGTTTTATCCAGAGCACTCAGTTGAGCTCCACATTATAAGTCTTCAGTCACTGTTACAGCTTGTTAATGATGTGCTCAGGACACTGAGACCCTGAGTGACAGCGTTACTTTTCATGGTATGTCAGTCTTAGGTCTGACCACTCAAGCTGCCTTACCTTCTGTCTTTCAGGTCACAAGTTTCATTATGTTAATGTACATGGAAACATGTTAAATGACACTGAGCATTTTGTAAATTTTTATAGAATAAAATAACTTGTGAATATCTGAGCTGGTGTATCCCCCCCCCCCGCCTGCCCCTTCACCAGTAATCCTGCTCAGGTGGCAGCCATCAGTGGCAGCTGTGATGAATGCACCTAGTCATAATAGCTGAACCAGGTTCAAGGTGGGTGGATTTGGGGGAGATAAGTCCAAGGACTATTGGAGCATGCACCAAACAAATAAGGTTGATATACAAATATGACTAGTCCTTCATCTTACTCCATAAATAAGGGACAGTCCAGATCCCATTGAGTTCTTCTGCTGCGTGCTAGAATCTTCCCCTGGAGCAGGGACATCTCTCAAGGTTACTCCTTGAGGCTGAGAGATTCTCTGCCTGTGACAGATAGTCATTGACTAATAGCTAGCTCATTGAGACTTTGTAAGTAATTTGCTAAGCATGATGAAACTTTGTAATCTTAGCTAAGTGATATAAAGGATTGGTTGTGCATATGTTTCTTTAGGTATCAGCTCTTAAGTCTGGGATTGTGTTGTATCTAGACTCACTCCTTGGAGTTTGGATGGCAAAAGGGGCTCCACTCTGAACCTCATGACTCAAGGTGAGGGTCTTCCTGACTCCTTTTGTCTGACCCTGCCCTCAGTGCAGTGAATAATTGGGTAACCTTGCCATCATGAGTCTTGTTAATGCTACATTTACCATTACAATTTTCTTAGATCACTGTCTTATTCATGATTAAGCCCTGCTAAATCTCTGCTTTCATCAATAAATATATTGCTGTTTCTTTCTTATGAGTGAAATGCATAGCAGCATTTGTAAGAACACGAAACTGTAACCTTCTATAACAAAGGGCTTTTGGGAGCCGTGGACAGCAAATGTGGCCCTATAATAAGCATAATGCATGAAGGCATATCTTTGAGGAAGCTGTTTTGCACCTACCATTATTAGCTAAATGTATAATTACATGACTGACTTGTTTTATCTGGAAATCGTAATAAGTATTAAGTCATGCATGGTTCCTGGAAAACCATTGACCGTGAATGCAGCTCATTAAATCTGCCTTTAAATCTGGACTTTACTGTACACTAGATTTGGTATGAACTATCCTGGCCATACTAAAGACTTTTTCCTGTGATATGCTGATATGCTTGGTGCCACAGAAGTGATTTTCATTAATTTGCCATTTAAGCAAAAACTCTTATTTCTGGGACATAAAATAAAATCTCAGACATGGTTTACATCAGTGGAAAAATCCTTATTCCTTTGAAGCAGGTCAATATTTTTCAATAGAAAAATATTTTCCCAATAGAAAAAAGGGGATCATTCTAAGCAGAAGATTTTTATATCTTCTCCAGCAGTGTTCTTCCTCTTTTCCTTGCACCTAGTATTCCATGAGTGAGCAAGGCATGTCTTTTCTGATACAGATTAAACACAAATTGCTTCTGAAGTCATTCCTCTGGGTCTCATCCAGCCTTTTCAAAATCAGTGGCATTACCTGGGATGTGAGCTGGAGCAGGAATTGTCCCAGCGTGTGTGTAAAACACTGTGAAGCATTTTACAATCCTTTAGCCCAAGTACTGCTACACTAAAAATCAATGGTGGTTCCTTCTGTAACCAAGTGAATTATGGACTGAAAACAAACAACAGACTCCAAAAGCTAGGAAAACCTATTAAAATGTCATCAATTACTTTTCACTTTTTTTTTTTCTTTCTTCTTTTTTTTTTTTTTTTTTTCTTCACATTACATAGACTGCAGCAAGATATTGAGCTTGGGTATAATGGGAATTTTATTCCTTAGTTCTCCCATTTGTTTCCATTGACCACCAGTATGTTCATGATACCTAAATGAAAAACAGAAGATATTTACAATAAACAGAAAAAAATATACCATTGGGAGCATTTGATTCAGGAAGATTTGGTCACCATACAAAATTAGACCTGTTACAATATCCTCACTATCGGTGTGTGGGGGACTCTGAAGCCCCATTTGAACATCATTGTTTAAGAGATGGAAGAGAAAAAAATTTTCGCATTATATTGGAAGAAAGAAAAAAGCAACATTGCTTAGTTCATATAGAAGTTTTCTTTTTCTGATATTTCTGTCTAAATGCAGATGTCTGCTTTCTTCTCTGTACCATCTATATAAGAAATCCCTCAAGACAAAGATGCTGAATAGAAATGAATACTTAAAATGATTTTTTTTTCTTCTAGAAGGAAGACAAATTTATCAAGTGTGTTTTGTGTCACTTTACCAGTGAGTTGAGCCTTCATTTTCTCTGGGTAACACTGCAAATGTGCAAAAGATGAAACAGACAAAAAAAAAAAATGATCCTAGGATTGTGTTTGAATCCCTATCCTTCATTCCTCTTGTTTAGTCTGCTTCTGCCAGAACAAAAGCAGAGAGCTCCAAACAGCATTTAGACAAGACAGACTCATTTTGCAGCCCTGGGGTTAGTGTTTCTTCTAGCTTTTGGGTAGGTAGTATTGCTAACTCAGTATAAATTGCTCTTTTGTGTAAGGATTTGGGGCATAGTTTTACTTTCCTACAGAAGAAAAATAAAATATGGTAGAGGGTAATACATATCCTAATAAAAGAATTAAAACAAACAAACATAATCAAAAACAACAACAACAAAAAACAGTCTGGCAGTTTAGACTATAAGAGATTTCTGAATGACTGTCAGTGCTGGCAAGCTCTGGACAGTGACAAATGAAAACTGCCAGCAATCACAGCAGCCTGCTTCATTGCAGGAGGATTGTGAGATGGACAAAGTTGTTTGGTTTCTCATACTTCACTATGTATGGGAGAAAACTCAACATGCTCAAGTCCTGTCAGGTGGTCAATGAATATCAATATTTTGTTTCTAGCTACTTTGCTCTGAAGATATTTATTTTTAATCAGTTAAATCAGATGGGAGTTATTCTTAACTGTGATTATTGTGCATTCTTAACTGTGAACTGTGAACCAAGGAGATGAGAGCAGTAGGGGACCCACAAGAAAGTCTGGATAGTTCAGGGAGGTGTCACTGCAAGCTGGAGCGGTTAAAACAACCACAACAACAACAAAAGGTGGGAATTGGCAAAGGTCAGATTGAAAAACAAGAAACACAATTTTAGGAGCTGTGTAGAGAAGTACATGTAGGTGACAGTAAAGTCATGAAGGTCAAAGAGAAGCAGGTTGAGGTGAACTTAAGCTATGTACACGGGAAGAAAGGAACGAATCTCAGAAACCTTAAGAGAGGAGGATAAGTAGACCTTTTATCTAATTTCAATGCAACTTTTTGGTTTCAGGCAAACTGGAAAAAAAAATCCAAGTGTTGCTTTCAGCTGTGGCTAACAATGTAGAGGAACTGTGAAAAAAGATAGGGTGAACTTTTTTTAATCATGTTAGAATGGATGCAGGAAAAGATGTTAGGCAGGAAGTTACTGAACTGTAGAATAGAAGGTATGGCAAGATGCAAAAGAAGATTTGTGAACATTCAGCATAAATTGAAATTCAAAACCATATGAGTGCATATAATAAGCCACATGCAGGGCACAGGGGACCCAAGCAGGAGAAACAGACTCTAACTGGGACACTGCACTTTGAAAACTAAGTTTCCAAAACAGTGGACTTGACAGTGTTCAGGATGTCCAGAGTTGTGTTCCATGACTTTGGTGAAATGGGGATTTCTCAAAGAAAGAAAGAAAAAAATCGAAGAAAAAAAAATTCCTTACAGAGACAAAAAGAGGTATGGTCTTCTGAGAAGCATTTAAGAAGTCTTAGTAATAACAATACTTCTAAATTATTTTAAGATTTCCAACAACAGTGCTGTAAAATGTTTGCAGAAGTGCTGTTTGGTTAGCCCTTGTGCAGTGCCAAGGCTTAGGACCTGGTCAGCATCTCAGAAAGGTTCCGTTGAAACAACCAAGAGTATATATCTTGGTTGGTCCATATCCTAAATTTATCCAGAGCTCTAAATTGGAGGGAGGGACATCTAACAAGAATCTGAAGATGTGGGAAGGGGAAAGTACCATCTAAGTTTTGCTTTGCTTACAAAGGTAGAATGTTTTTTCTGGAAAAAAAATAAGTCATAAGTTATTCAGTAGGGTGACTCAGTGAGATGTGCAGTACTGAGAATCACAGACAGTGCAAAATAACACCTAATGCTAATACCATTCTTTCGTAATTTATTTTTATGTTTGCAACACCAGTTTTTCCTCTCTGTGCTTGAAAACCCAGACAACACAAACAATGAATATTAATTTTAATATGAGACACCAGGTTATGATTTCCCCCAAGTTTCTTAAATTTAATTTTCAAGCTAGAGTCAGGTTTATTGTTTTGAAGTGAGAATTTTCTATATGAAGTCTGAAGACATTAGTTTTGTATACACTAAATGATTCAATACTTCATTCTTGGAATATTTTTTCCTTCTATTTGAAGTCCCCCCAGCTTCATTTCATCCAAAAGACCAAAAGTTCCTTGTAGTTTTCTTGTCTGCCACCAATATCTTTGAATAGGAATACTGTGTGGAGAACTATGATAAAATGTACTTGTTACAGATAGTATCACAATTCTCAGTCCTACAAGTACCTGAATTGTTACAACTAAGGAAGGCTGACAAACAAGAAATAATAAAAACAAAGTCCCCAGGCCAGAACAGGGTACATCTCTCCTTTAGCATGTGGCATCAGTAGCATTATTGATAACTTTGTCTAAAGAGAGTCCAGTTTTAAAAATACAAACTTTCAATATGCAGAAATACTTATATATTTCATTTTTCTTTATATCATAAATGATTCTTTTTTTTTTTTTTTTTTTTTCTGATGATTCTATATCTATAATAACTAGCATTAAGCTGTCAATGAAAGCTGTGACATTGGTAATTATAATATTTTTTTTATTATGAAAATTAGATGCATAACTATATATGACATGTCACGTGGTAACTGCAAGTGCTTACCTTTATCAATGTAGTCATTACACATCTTCATGTACTACACATCACCTACAATGCTTGCTACTGTTTGTAACAAATAAACAGATCGTTTAAAGATACATATCATCATAAAGATGCATTAATAAAGAGGTACATGATCAACAGGAGATCTTTTGCTAGCATCAGATAAATACAATTACAACAGAATGAACATTTCTAAAAATTGTAATGCACTTGAGTAATAGCATATGAATTATCTTAGAGTATAAATATTGGGAAGGAATTACTGAGAAGTGAAAACATATCTGTACCCTTTCTGTTAAAAAAAAAAAAAAAAAAAGCTGATAACTGCAGAATTAAATGAAGTCACATTAAACAGACTACTGTGTTTTTTCCATTTGAAAATTGTCTGAAAAAGCTGAGCAATATGTATTTATTTACTGTGTTCCAGAGCTCCAGCAGCCAGCTTGTCCTGCAGTTCTCATTGCTCTAATGACAGGTGACTGACCTCCCACAGTGTGTGTGGCTCAGGACTGTGACTTGGACCCAAGCAGCAAAGCATCTAACATTTTCCTGCTGAGCTGATAATTGGAATACTTCTATTTTTTTGATAGCCAAAAGCAACTTGTGGAACCATGAAATTAAACAGATATTGCCCACACAAGCTCATTGTAACTACAAGTTTTAGGTGGCCACTCAATTATAGGTGATTACATCGTTCAGCAAGCAGTGCAAGACTGCACTAAACTTCTGGAGCTGTTCTTTGACAGCAGAGCCCTGCAAAAAAACAGTTCATCATCCATATGATGCAAACCGTATATTTAAATGTTTTGATTTTGAGAAGACATTGAGATAAACAGGTCTTTTACTGACTACCTTATAAAATTACCCTTCATCTTCTTTTGAATAAAATACTCTATTTATCTTGCAGACGAATCATTGCTAAGTAAGAATCTTTCTCAGTCTGGCCATGAAATATATATTAGAGAGCAGAATGCTATCAAAGGCTGAAAATATCCTTTTTTTTTTTTTTTTTTTTTTTTTTTTTTTTTTTTGAGTCTGTGAGCAACAGGAGTCAGGGGAGCAGCATTACCTTTGATCTTCAGTTTACTGCATCTTGTTAGTCCACTCAGACTTCAATCCCCAAACTGACATACTGGCTGCAATTGTAAAAATTATGTAGTCAAAAAGTTCTGTTCCTGTTTTTGTTTATTTGTTTGGAGGGAAGATCTGAATACTGTTAATGTATGATTAGAAATTTGTTGATTTGTTGTTTTGTTTGCTTTTTACTTGAGGCCTTGCTTTGCTGAATGCCCTCACCTGCTCTGGGGATCTCAGCACCCGACCTTTCCTTTCCCACTTGATCTCTCCCTTCTTCCTTCTGGCAAGTTCTGCCCAGATAAAATCAGATTTTGGACTAGAAAGATGAAGTGAGAATGGGATAAGGTTATAGTTTGTGCTATAAGCACTGAAAAAACTATTAAGGTCTTGAACAGAGCAGAATTTAAGACACAGCTGTATGTTCAGCATATCCCCCTTGGTTAACTTGTATTCAGTGGCATCTTCTAATAAGGCTGATAAGGCTGTGATTTCTGTTGTGTGTGACTCTGACTGCACAGGGGGAGCATTGGCACCCTGCTTGCATGCAATGATGCCAGCTTTTGAATGTGATGTTGTAACCAAAGAGAGCAACTGTAAAGGTGCTGTCATGTATGAGGCTAAGTTATCTTAAAAAAAGACCAAGTTTTTTTTTTTTTTTTTCTTTTAACATCTTTTTAATCAGACAGCAAGCTTTGTTATTTTATTATTATTATTATTTAAGAGGGATGTTTTACCCATTACTTGCCCAAAATGCAGACGTGAAAGAGAGAGCTATTCTGTAACAGATGGCAATACATAGCATTAGAGACAAATATATAGAACATCTTAGTGGCTGAGAATGGTCATGAGTATTATATGCAGATGTTTATATTTTAGTGCTAATGTTCCTGTTTCACATTAGTACATTTTCAGAATTATATTATCTTCTGCTTCTAAAGAGAATAAAGTAGCCCCCATTGCAGAGGAACATTTTGATATAATTTAAGACGTCACAGGAGATTTTTAAGAGTTGTGTTTAATTCTTACCTACTACTTGGATGTCTAGAAGTGTAATATAGGGATCATACAGAGGGACTATATAGGGAGTACTGATCACTACTGCCACAGAAATTAAATGCTTCCTTTGTCTTGCTGTATTCCCCATAGGTTTCTTATATCAATAGGTTCCAGTGTTAAAACACTGGATGCTTACGACAGCATGAAACTGTCCTAAAATGACTGAATGTATTGATTACAGTGTGCCTAAGATACAGAAACTGTCCTGTATTTTAAAACAGAATATTTAAACTTTACATCCAATCTCCGTAGCAAAACAAATCATTTCTGCATGAGATTCCTCTTCAAAATTGGGTGTTATGCTGAAATACCATAGAGCAATAGGTATGACCTTTGTAGCATATCAGCATTTATTTAATGAAAAATATAATAAAAAAAAGAGCAGATGGCATTTGGATATAAACAGATTTTGAAGGAAAATGCTTTTGCTTACTCTGATATACTTAGTATATGTGAAGCAATTTTCCCGAGGCAACACAGAATAGTTCAGAGCAATTTGGTATTTCAGAAATTTTCAAGTGATAAGCCTCAAAAGACTCCCTCATGAATAAGAGGCAGGGTCTTCATGGAAACCTAGCTGACAAGTGGAGGCTGGATGCTCTCACAATGGGTAGTGGATAGTGGGGGGAGGCTTGTGACTTCTGACAGCAGGAGAAATGCTTCTTCTCTGCCCTCAAAGTTGAATTTGCAGTCTTGGTAAAATGTCCTAACACCCAGTGAAGGGGACAAAGCTCCACTGAGAGAAACTACAGGAACCATCTGGGCCTGAGCTGAAAGTCAGCACCAGGAGGAAGTAGTTAGTGATGGGGGTTGCAGGAAGGCACCATTAGCTGATGGGCACATTGTCACCAGAGGTTGCTGCTTGCTGGAGGACAGGATCTGTGATGTTACAGAGAGTGCCAAGGATCCCATGGGGAGTAGCTCTGAAGCTCGAAGGAACTCAGGAAACCTGTCCTTTAAGAATGTGCTGTCTTGATACTCAGAAAACTGAGTGGACATATCAGGAGACCGAGCAGGCCAAAAAAGAACTTGTGCCAGTTCAAGGACTGGATGCTTACAGAGCATGGGTTGTACTTCACCTGGATGGCTGTGACAAGTGAAGTACCAGGTGTTACCTGCCTTTTACTGTCTTAGACCCTGTACTGTGTCTGGCTGGGATGGAATTATCTTTCTCTGCAGTGACCCTTACAGTGCTGTGCTCTGCAGTTGTAGCTAGAACAGCCCAGTGTTGTGTCTATGGCTGAGCAGTGCTAGCACAGCACCAAGACTCCCTCCAAGCCTCAAGAGCCAGCAGGCTGGGGGTGGGCAAGTGATGGGGAGGGGACCTCACCAGGGCAGCTGACCTAAACCGACCAAAGGGATATTCCATGCCATAAGGTGTCATACAGCAATAAAAGGCAGGAAGAGGAAAGAAGAGGGGAGGCTCTCATTATGAAGAAGTCTGTCCTCCTGAACAACTGCTACTTATATTGAGGGCCTGCTTCTTGGGATATTGTTGAACATCGCTCATTGATAGGAAGTAGAGATATTTTTTTTTTCTCTCTCTTTGTGCTTCTGGGCAGCCTTTGCTTGTTTTTCCCCTCTTCCTTTCCCTTTAATTAAATTATCCATATCTCAACCTGTGAGTTTTGTTTTTTTTTTTTTCTTCCTCGTCCCCCTCTTCTTTTGAGGAGGGGGAGCGAGAGATGGGTTGTGGTAGAGTTTAGCTGCTGGGTAAAACCAGATTCCCAGCATAGGAAGACATTGATAATGTGGATCAAGTTCAGTGAAGGATAACCAGGGCTGAAGCATGTGCCATGTGAGAGAGGCTGAAGGAGCTATGCTCATTCAAACTAAGAAAAGCATAGCTTCAGGAGGGCCTGACAGCTGTCCCCAAATATTTGGAGTTTATAAAGAAGTTGGAGCAAGACTATTCATAGTGGTTGCATGGCAGGAGGATGAAAGAAAGTGGGTATAAATTGAAGTGGGAAAGTGGAGATAATGGAAAAATAAATCACTATGAGAACAAGAAAGCACTGAAACAGGTTGCCCAGAGCAATTTTGAACTTTCCATTTTGGGTCATTTTTAAAGAAATGAACAGGTAAAGCCTTAAGCAACTGGGTCTGAATTCAGCATTGACCTTGGTTTGAGCAGGAGGCTGGAGTAGTAGACCTCAGACTTCCAGAGGTCCCTTCCAGCCTGTATGGATCTGCAGTGCCATGAATCTATGAAAATACACTATTGCAATAAAAGAAATATGCTACACAACCTTGCTTGTCTAGGAACTTTTAGTATATTATTTTATATATTAGCAGAAAACCTTTTACAGGAAACAACCTTTTGCATGTTGAACCTGGGAACAAAGAGTTCTTTGTGTCAAATTAGGATCTACAAAAAGAAAATTTCTATAAATACATTCATATCAGACAGAAGAGAAATAGCAAGTTAGGTTTTAGAGATGAAGAGACATGAATATGAAGGACAATGTGTTTAACCATGGATGGTTAGAGTAAACCGGGAAACACAGTACAATCTAATGGTGGATAGCAGGTTAATAATGCACAGTGGTCCAAATTGCCCCTTTGTTGACCGAGGGATTTATCTGGATTGTCATCAATTAAAAACAAACAAACAAACAAACAAACAGCAGTGGAATTAAAGTTAGCCACCATAAAGCTATCTAGCTGAAATCAATATTTACATGACAGCAGGCTCAAAGAAGCAAAATCCCCAAAATTGTCAATAAAAGTCCTACACTCCGCTTTCTCCAAAGACACTCAAAGTTTTGACACTGCCTTTAATGGGCCAAGCCTTCTCTATAGGGGGATATACCATGGTGTTAGGAAGACACATTATTTTCTATTTAATTGTCTCATGATAGCTGAAACAGAAAACAGCCATCAAACGCTTTTCAAAGAGGAATTACTGTTAAATACCTCAATTTTTACACTTCATACATTTTGGAAAATCTTCCTCAGAGCAAAAATGGACTTTCATGAGCATTTCATGTTTTTTCGCCTGTTAATCAGTTCCAGGCTCTATCGTGTGTTAACAGTGAAATAACTGATGGTAATAAAAGGAAAATCATTTACTGATTTTGATCAAAGACTGAATGTGACATTACTCCTTCCAACAATATTTCCACAAGAGGATTAGAGAAAGTATGTGGTGCATTTGAGACTGCTGTCACTTGGAGAAAGAGTAACAAGGCAGCACTGCTAGTAACGTTCTCCGACGAGCTGATGCTAGTAAGCACCAGCTTTATCCTAGGTTAGAAATGACATTATTTGTTACAAACAACTGTAAGGAAAATAATTCAATATCACACTTACATTAATTAATTCTCCTTAATTCATCTTCCAGAGCTGGCAGAAAAAGAACAGGCTTTTCAAGTTTGAATTATCATACTGATAAGATTAGTATGCACAGCTCCATCTTCTGATACTTACATTCAGAAGATCATTACATCTATGTCTGTGAGGAAACAGGAGGGAGACTTGTAAATCTTACATGTTCATGGATTCATAATCTTCCTCTTGTCAGGAATGGCAAGTTTTACAAGCTATTTTAAAGGCATGCCAAGTAAATCAAATAACTATTGGTTTTAATTAGCACTCCTGCAAGCTGTAATGCTCTTTAACTGAAGCTAAGTTACATCAAAGAGATATGAAATTCATTCTTGCCTTTGATGTTTTTTCCACATAAAACACTTCTTCTCTCATCCATGCAGTTTTTATTCCCATTTCATTAAGCAATTGAAGGACACCAGTGGGAGCTAATCCTTGGCAATGATGTACCTAAACAATCATGAACTGAATTACCATGAAGAAGAATATGTTAATATGATAAATAATAATATTTTCAATGGGGCTTTGAGGTGGGTAATTCTCACATGGTTTGTCGTGAGGAAAATATGGTTTCATTGTATTTGTATTCAAAATGATGTACAGTTAAATTCAAGCAAGAACACAAAAATACATAATTATTTGCTTATAGTTTTTGAGGACATGATATATACACATATATTTGGTGTGTCTGGGGGGAGAATGAAATGCATATTAATCCATATATCAGTTTAAAGCTGTCATAAGCATCTCTGTAAAGGAAATTTTCAATACAAATACAAAATATGCTTTTGCAGGTACTTGATACCCTGCTGGGGCCATAGCTGACCTGTAGCCAAGCACATGGACTGTGGTGCCAGCTACTGGAGCAAATGGGATCCTAGCATCAGCTACTGTAGTGTGTGGTGTCCCCTGCTCCCAGCCACTGGGCAGGATGTGTGGTTCCAAATCAGCTACTGGGGGAGGCCAGAATAAGCAAGGTGATTGTAGGGCTCTGTGCTGGTGGCTGAGCCTGTGCGACAGGTTGAGCCTGCAAAAGGGAACAAAGCAGCCAAGTCCACTCCCAGTCTGGGCAGGGACCATGGGTACCCAGACATCTGGCTGGGCACAAGCACCTGCACAGAAGCAGTCCTGGGCTGGAGTGGCTGGAGGAGGTGACTCATTGCTCTTAACATCACTTAACATCTTTACCCAAAATTTTGTGTTAGTTGATTCACTTTGCAAACATGTATTATTTATTTATATTTTACTCGTGCAAAATTTCTAGCAATTCTGAAAAACAATTGCTAATTGCTTTAGGTCCTTCTAGAATTACTGATATAAACTGCTATTCATTCTGGTTCAGCTAGGTTAATTATTTAACCACATACTTTTTTGTAGAAGAGCTGCAGTGCTTTGTTTCTTAAGTATTGCTTGCTCTCAAGATTATTTAAAATGTTAATCTAATGATAAATGAAAGCATAGTAGTGTCCATTTATTTATAATATGCTTCATTACTTAATGGATATTTTACAGGAATTATATTGAAACTCAATAGGCTCAATCTTGCTTTCACTGAAATCAATGGCAAATCTCTCACAGAGTTCAATGGATTATGACTAACCTCCCTATGTAATGAGTTGTTATTAATGCCTGTTTTTTGCTACCTTAATTATTCCCTGACACTAAGCATACAGTTTTCAACTTATTAAATAAAATATATATATTAAAAAAAAAAAAAAAAAGAATGAAAGAAAATAAATATCTAATGACAGTAGAATAAAATAAATAATTAAATAAGCAAAATGAGATATTTTACTTTTCCCACAAGCTTTTTTTCTGGACTATTAATGTTTATGTGGCATATTTAATAATATACAACACACATGCCACTGAACAGGTAACAGGATTAATTGCTTTTCATGGTTGATCTATATTTATGCAAACAGTTTAATGAACTCCATGCATTATAGAAAGTACACCACAAGGGACAGGAAGTCTTAATAACTTGCCACAAGTTATTTAGGTATTTTCCTCATGAACAGAATTAATTCACAGTCTCGCTGGAACTTACACATCCTATTGATATATTTACATTTGGATTTAATTTGTTAATTTTTATCTTTACCGTTATCTGCAGCTGGTTGAGGAGGGAATAATAAATAGTGGATTTAAATGAAATTATTCCAGTTACATGTGAGCCCACTTACAGCTTTGGTTCTTTATATCTGCAATAGTAAACTATGAGCAACATGTACCTGAGCAACCCAGAGCACAGGCAGCTGTTACAAAGTTAGACACAACCTTTGCATGGACAGATCTACCGTTCTTTGAAATTGTCAAGCTCTTATTTCCTCATTGTATTCATTTAAATTGTAAAAATGCTGTGGAACAATATCATTAAGATACAAGCATCTTGTTTTATGAAGGGTTCTTGGGTAATGTATGCAACTCAACCAAAATTCTGAGTATTCTTAAATTTTTTCAAAATATGCTTTCTGTTTTAGTGTATTTGGGCAATGCTCTAATTACACCCTTATTCCTAAATATAAGGATAAAGAGAAGATGCAATAACTGTAAAAAAATACATAAAAAAAAGCAGATTCTGGTTTATAAAATGTCAAGTGCGACTTGGTATGAAGCAGACACATGCTTGCTACAAAGATTTAGATTTTTATGGCTATTAAATCCATGCCGAATAGCAGGATAAGGGTTTGTAACTCACTTGTGTGCTCTGCTCCATCTCAGAAGCACCATGCAGCCTCATGTCCCATGCCACCACCACCATGTATGACTCTCCTTTGATTACTGTCTTGCTTTGGCTGAAATCTTTCCTAACTATTGCTTTTCAGAAGCTTGATACCTGGGCCATAAAAATTCATTACAGGTTAGAAGTAATCTATTATTTATGGAGAAAAAAGATACTGAAATAGAATAATAAGTTGATTTTTTATTTTATTATGCTTTATTTTCTAGGGGATCCAACGTAGGATTTTATGTCCTTGGACCAAGGTGACAAAGAGTCCTGAAATGCAAAATAACACCTTCTCAGAACATGCACATTGGATATGTATTTGGAAACAAAGAGAGAAAACTGCCTCTCAGAAAACAAACACTTAATTGGTGAACTGTAGTAGGTTAGTTATATATTTCAAAAAGTGCCAGATTTGAAATATTCATTTGTTCAAGTCAACAGACTGTGGATGTGCTTTGTGTCTGGAATTTGCTAAATAAAGTCACAATCAAAAAAATAATGATTCTCATCCAATAATTACAAAACTAACTCTAAAACCCAATCCCACACTGAACAGTATGCTCATTTGAAATATGGGTGTTTGAGAAACCCCTGTCTCCAAAGAACTCTGTCTGGGATCTTGCATTGTATTCCTTTTGATAATTCCCTACTCTTCCTTCTAATCTGTGCAATATAAATACACAGGGCAGTGTAATATAGACAGAACTAAGCAGAAAGCATAAGCAATTATAGCTAACTATTTCTCTCCTCTCCTCTCCTCTCCTCTCCTCTCCTCTCCTCTCCTCTCCTCTCCTCTCCTCTCCTCTCCTCTCCTCTCCTCTCCTCTCCTCTCCTCTCCTCTCCTCTCCTCTCCTCTCCTCTCCTCTCCTCTCCTCTCCTCTCCTCTCCTCTCCTCTCCTCTCCTCTCCTTTCCTTTCCTTTCCTTTATTTATTTTATCAATTTGATATGTTTGCTTACATATCAGCTTTTACAAACATACTGGACTGGGATACCAGTTTTGCAAAATGCTGACACTGTTTTTAAGCTACTTGCTTGACACTGTTTCTGAATTCTTGAAATATTGCTCTTTCAAGAAGTTTTAAGAATACAGCAATTATTTTCCTCAGGTTACTTGGAAAATGTTGAGATGAAATTTTACATGCGGACAATTCTGCCGGAGACAGTGACAGCAGCTGCCTCAGGCAGTTGATGTCCCTGGGGCAGGAGAGGGAGGCACAGGCAAGCAGAGATGCCTTCAGGTGAACAGAAAAAGAAGGATGTCTCATGACATCTACATTGGCATACTAGACAGGGTCTGCTCTCTGGTTCTGAGGCCAGCTGTCATGGTCAGTCCATATCCATAACATTTAAGTATCCTTATCTCCAGAATGAAGTGTGTACATCCAAACTGTTTATTGAGAATGGTTCCTTGACCATGACAAACCCCACAGTGAAGTCTGGGAATTGCTGGTGAGAGTGCCAGTTGGCTCAAGCCAAAATCATGCCACAAACCTATGTTCAGATCTACAGCTTTTCTCTGCTTAATGCTCTGGTTGTAATGCAACCATGCTGGGTTCTATGCAACTGCATAGTGAGACAGGTTGCATGGAAATTTCTGTAGTTAAATGATGTTTGAATTTGACATCAACAAAAAGCAAAATAATTTAAAGCAAATCCTGAAGTGATTACTTTATATTTTCAAGTCCATCATTGTGACTGTATCTTCTGAGACACATTAGACAAATAATTTTCAATTTGTTATATTCATGTATGTCAGTGGCTTCTTCCACCAAAGATACATTGCTTTCATTTTGACTATTGATTAAATCCTTAAAAATGTAACTTTAAATACTAAAACACTGATGACAACCATTACATAAAAAACTGAAGCACTCCCAAGATGCTGTTGTCAGTTAGTTACATTAGTGAGTAATAGAATAGCAACCCCTTTATGATGTATTGCACTAATTCAACTCTCTGATGATGGATTAGAGCAATACATAATCCAAAAAGAAGCATTTTGAAGATGAATTACTCAAGAGATGGAAAGGGGTGGGAATAAAGGATCCAGGGGAGTCAATAAATAGTAATTATAAAACTTAATGGAATCTTTAAGGAGTAGTTTTGCTGACCATTAAATGGAAGAAAGAGACTATAAACAAATGAACTGGTAAATTGCTCATCAGCCATTCAAATTCTTCAGTGAGATGGTCTGTGAAGGTCTAAACTTCAATTATTTTGATCCTTGTTTCTCTGGAAATTACAGCAAAAGTCCTTAAGAGAAGTGATCGCAAGAGTAATTGAGTTGATGAGCATTGAAATGTCTTGTTTTATACACTTGTCACTCCTTATGACTCCTTTATGTCACCACAGATAGGAAACAACAACCTTCCATTACTTAGCTACTTTTTTTTTTTTTTTTTTTTTTTTTTCCCCCTTGTTCCCCTGCTGACCTTTTTGTAGGCAGAGTGCCCTGGGTTTTAGAGCTCTGGATACTAGTCCTTGATTTGCCAAGGTCTGTACTAATAACTCATCCAGTTTTCAATTTCCTTTTTTATAAAATGGGATTTTAAAATACTTTCCTGTCCTTTGTAAGGTCAGTTCTTGGAGACATGGTATATATTAAGAGAGCTACAGAAGTAGTAAATGTTTAGGATAATGCTTTACAATGGTATAGCTCTGTTTAACAAGATCAATAGGCACTTGACTTTTAAAATTAGGAGCTGAGAAGACTGTTCTGCTAAGCATCACATGCAATAAGAACTTCAGAGTGAACATGAGCAAATGACAAATGATGCTGAAATAATGCTAGCACCATCTTAGCAAGGTGGCTCATTAACTGAAGGTTGTTGAGTAAGTGGAATCATCAGCACAGCAGTCATTGCCAAAGAGATCAATCTTTTATTCAACATTCTGCACCAGTCAGTGAGGTTCAGTGACCTATAGTTAGGCCATGGCATGAGCAGAGATGAAGATTTTTGTGGGAAGAAACCTGGCTAAAGATCAGATGGGAAGAGATGCTATAAGATCAGGAGATGGTTAATTCTTAGAGTTAATGCACAGTGACTGGAGAATTCACTTCTACATTGGCCTACCCTCTCTACTGTACCCTACACTTACTCCCCACCTTGTGCTTCAGACATGACATTTGCACTTGAAGAAGAGGTTTGAGGAGCCTGGTAAAGGCTTATATCCTGGTAAAGCAAGATATGTAGTTGGGTGTTAAGAGATCCTTTAAATGGGCTTCTGAAGCCGGCTAAGTGTTCATACAAAACACTGTGTGAAGAACTGCTGAAAAGCTCTGAGGTATGAAGCAGCTCAGATGAGTGCTTCCTGTTCTCCTTTTAGCCCATAACAACAACAGATTGTTGTTTAGATAATAGGTGCCATATTATGATTAACAGGACTATTGAAAAGAAACTACATTAAGGCTTCCAGAAAAAGGTTAATGAAAAAAAAAATCAGTCCATCTTGAAGTCTTGACACAATTTTTCACAGGAAAGAAATAGAAAATCACAGAATCACAGAATATCCTCAGTTGGAAGGGACCCACAAGGATTATTGAGTCCAACTTCTGGCCCCACACAGGACCACCCATAAATCAGGTCGTATGTCTTAGAGCTTTGTCCAAACTCTTGCAGGCTCAGTTCTGTAACCACGTCTCTGGGGAGCCTGTCCCAGTGCCTGACCACCCTCTGGGTGCAGAACCTTTCCCTAACACCCAGCCTGACCCTCCCCTGTCCCAGCTCCATGCCATTCCCTCGGGTCCTGTCTCTGTCCCCAGAGAGCAGAGCTCAGCGCCTGCCCCTCCGTTCCCCTCATGAGGGATCTGCAGGCCGCCATGAGGCCTCCCCTCAGCCTGCTCTGCTCAGGGCTGAACAAACCAAGGGACCTCAGCCTCTCCTCACTCCTCTTGCCCTCCAGACCCTTCACCATTCTTATTGTCATCCTTTGGACATATTCTAGTAGTTTTACTTCCTTATAGACTGCTCTAACTCTGCGGGTTGAAATAAAATGGAGCCAGCTCTTCTTCCATAGCCTTGCTTCTCATCCTTTTTTTTCCTTTCACACCGGCACACGCAGCCTGTCTCCTGGAGACCAGCAAGTGTACAGATGAAAGCTCCCATTGGGAGAAAGCTTGGCTGTTCCCAGTGTCAAACGTCATACATATGTGAAAGAAAGCTTTCTGACCTTGAAATTAGGCAGAAAGTGGGAGTCTAAAGTGATTCTGCGTAAAGTTTGGATGTGAACCTGTGTCTTGAGATGACTAAATGCCTAGCAATAAATCTGGGAGTAGAGACCAGATTCACCACATTCTTCAGACAGCCTCTCCGTATACCTCACCACCAGTTCTGTGGTATTTTCACCACACTGGCAGCATTTCAATATGTAAAAACTGGAGTTCTCCTATGTTCTAGCCAAATGGTGGTGAGAGTGCATTCATGGGAGACGTGGGTTTGAGCTTTTGCTGGTGGAGAAGTGAGCCACAGCCTGTAAGTGTCGGAGCCCTCACTACAAATGTTCTACATTAAAAGTAACTCCTGATACTTTAGAGAAAGAAATTACAGCTTTCTGTCATTTGAAACATAATGGTAATCACTCTAGTGGTCCTGTTTCTAAACAGGACAGGAGTGCCTACTGTAGCCCTGCCTACATTTACAAAGCTCTGGAAAGAGTGGGATAACAAATACTCCATCATAGCTTCCAGTACCAGGTGAAAAATTCATGTTGACTGCACTCTTCATTCCCCTCCCTGAAAAAGGGAAAATCCTTGCTGCCCAGTTTTCCCAGCTCCCTCATCTCCTAGCTGGTCTCTTGAAATGAGTGAGAACCATCCCCAGGCTCCACAGGATGCCATGGAGGTGTTGTCCTTGTTCCACAGGGTGCTATGGAGTTGTTGTCCTCTTTCCCCTGATCTCTGCTTGCTTCACTTCTCAGAAGGGTCTCACTCCAGAAAGGGAACCTAAGGTGAAGGAGTCAGACGTGGCTGTAGGATCAGTGTGGCTGCAGCAGCTTGCCTCCTGCTTAGCTCAGCTTGAAGGTGCTTGGGCACAAAATCACCACAGCTGTCAGGATCACAGAGCCTGTTACCACCCATCCTCACTCTGAGTATCTCACAGCTACAACAGAGAAGAAATTTTTGGAACTTGGGGACTGGGAACAAAAGGAGACAGAAAAGGATTTGCCTTGAGATTACTAACTTGTAGAGAACAGGAATGCAGACTGCAAGCTTGGGACTCAGAAGGGGAAAAGAAAATAAACCAAGCTGATATGTCAAACTTGTAGACCTAGATAGGTTCCATCACTTCCTATGCGTTCTCAGCCTGTTATTCTTCTTAACTCTCGGAGAAACACATACATAGTTCATATTTACTGTGCAGAATGAATCACATTTTATTAAGAGTCCTTTATTTCATGTGTTTTCCCCAATTAATGATATATCCAGAGAGTCCAGGAGGCAGTCAAGCTTCATAGAAGAAGAAGAGAGGTAGTTACAGGTAAGACTGGTCTCAGCACTGTTTGAACTGTAACTCTGGATTAGTTTCTGAAAAAAAGGAAGGTAATGTGTATGCATGCTTATGAAGCCTTTCTATTTACATTACAAAAGTGTCTGAGAAGTATGGAAATGGCATTAACGAACCCTGCCAACTCTTTGAACATCCTAATTAAGGGATAAGATTTCAGCACTTCCATTTATTTGGAAAATTTTAGGGATGATACAAGCTGTTCACACAAAATATTTCTGGTGTAAAAGAAGCAAACATACCTCATAGGTTTCTAGGTCAGTGATGGATGGATATATATTTATAACAAAATAAAAAACCTTTTTTAAACTAGCAGTGAGTTAATAAGATTGTAACAGTGACAAAATGAGCCTCTGACTTTTCTAGTTTGGGAATTCCTAAATAATACCCAACAGTTCTGCTTCAAGGTACATGCAGTCTCATATATATGCACCTCATCAATAACCTTATCTATAAAAAGTGACATGGTGTAAATTGTATGCCTCTCACCACGTTGACTGCTTAATTGCCCGCATCCATTGTGACATTGCTGCCCTGTCAGCATGCTAAGTAATTGAAAAATTGTTGTGTGATGGAAGATCAATACAACTTTAACAAGAAACAAATATCATACAGTACTGGAAGTAAGCAAATAACCAAAATTAGCAGTTTTGATTATCTCCTGAAGACACACAGACACCCTTTGGTGTTTCACTGGTTAATTTCTTTGTTAACAATGGCAGCCAAAGAGGTTTCAGTTGTTCATATTTCTATAGTACTACTTTTTCTGGCAGGACCAGTTCGGGGAGATAAGTGAAGTTGTTGAATTTTTGACTTGAAAGCTGTCTATTGTCTGTTTTTAATTAAAACAGTTAATAGTCTTTATTGATTCCTTAAATGTGCTGTACTAGATAAACCATTTGTACCTATCCTTAGTTATTTATGTCTAAGCATTTTAGGGCTTCACTAAATTCTTTCACTGAGAATTTTTTTGGGGGGTGAGATCAGCAAAAGTACATTCAATTACTTAGCTTCTCTGAATGTTTTAAATGTACATTCAAATACACAGAGCAGTAAAATTAAAAACAATATTTTAGCATTTTTACTTGCAAGTCCACAGAAGGCACCACAGTCTAGTCAACATTCTTCTTGGAAGTCAGACCTGGATAGGAAAATGCAAATTCCAAAAATGTTTAAGTTAATTTTATGCCATTATGTCCCATGTGTTCCATAGGTTTTCAGCTTTATCTCAGATAAATTGTAAATTCAAAAGAACATCTAGCAGGTTGTTTTTGTTTGTTTCATTTGCCAGATACTTTCATTATTTTATAGCTTAGAAACAGCATAAACTTGTGTAATGCATTCATACAGTGGGCAACAGCTACATTTATTGATGAGTTACAGCTGAGGAGTTGAAGGGATTCTATCCCTCTGGAAGTAGAATCCAGGTGCTGACACCAGGGAAAGTATGATTACAAATAAGTTCATTTCTTAGAACGTCATTTTTATGTTAAACGGAAGTTTCTATTTTACTTAATTTTAAAAATTACCTTAAGGCATATGTATTCAGAGAAAATGTAAAAGCAATGCCTGCCAGAAATGACTATATAGACTAGCACATTTCATTCTACTGTTTCCAATAATATTTATTATTTTAATTTAATCGTTTGTTTGTTTGTTTTGTTTTCCTTTGAGAAGAATAATAATACTGTATATATTGTGTCAGGGTTTTGTGATCATTTTCACATAGATAAATAAAATAATCTGGTTTGCCAAAGAAAACAGTATATGAGAACACATCCAGTACCTGATTATTAAAAGCAGTCCACAGAAAAGAACTGAGTCAGATATATGACTCAAATATTTTTTCTCCAGATCATTATAATGATTCTTTTAGTCATTAAATTGTATCTATTTTTCCTTAATCTGATATGACAGACTAGCTGCTTCATTTAAACTTCCAATTCTTTATAGTTATTGCTACATACAAAATCCATTTTTTCTCCTATGTCAAAATGAACCATCCGTTTTTCCAATAGCAAAAATAAATGAGAGACAATATGGTTACAAGCACCACTGGAAAGATTCATTCTGGCACAGCTTTTGTTTTTAAGACATCTATTCCTGAGGACACAGTGACAAATGAAATCAGCAATGTCATCATAAATAGACTTGCTAAATAACTGGTCTACCACTACCCATGTCTAGCTCAGATTAAATCAATGGAGTCAGAGCAAAGATAAATTTGCCTTGTCTACCTGGGTCCAGCACAGATATCACAGAATCTGATGCTGCAGTTATCTGAACCTAACACATCTTTTGGACCATTTTACAGTCAACAAGAGAACTCCAGAAAAACCTGAATGACTGTAAAGAACTAGTTCTTGAAAGCAACAAGTAAGGTGTTACAGGTATAATTAAAAGCAATTGCAAAAGTATGGCATTTTTTCTTCATCTATCAGGTAACAATGCTTTTGCATTTCACAGAGTGAGCAACAGGACAGACTTATGAGGTACAAAGGAAGAAGAAGCCTATACTACTTATACATTTTCACATGGGACCTTCAGTGGAGAAAGAAGGAAGAAGCACAGTGTAAAGGATGGGATGAAGAAAGAATATGGACCTGAACTGTGTATGCTTCCATCCCTGAAGATATGGTGGTACAGCTAGCATAAATCATCAGCAGTTGGCTTCTTGGGAGGCTTTTATCTTGTGTTCCTGCTCCTATCATGATGCTTTGATCAATGAATCACAAGGGATAAGTCATGCAGCCAGACATAGTTTTGTTTTTCACTTCTCTGTCTCTACACGTTTCACTTGCAAATATACTTGTCACCAGATAGCATGGGTGAAATAGTGGTTATCATTAGTGGTTATCATGAGGTATTGTCTTTACCTCATGGTGTGTGGCCTGTAAGGAGGAGGAGACACAAAATAAAGACAATAAAAAGTCCCACAGAGGGAAAAAAAAAGTCAGAGAAAAATAAAGGATTTAAAGATCAACAAGGGAGCGCACTATCAGAAGGCTGGGCTGTCTCACAATCCTGCCTAGTGCAAAGTTTATCCTAAGATTTTTTTTTTTAATTTTTTCCCTACAAAATCAGAAATCCCTCCCACTTTTCATAATGGAGATTCTGGGCTGGAGCAGGACATTTCCCAGGAGGGAGTAAGGTGTAAACACTTTAGCTACACAGATGTGTCTTTTCACTTTTAGGAGGCAGTGCTGACAGTTAAAGGAATGACAAAAGTTAAAATCCATCTGTAATATTCCCTCAGCCAATGTAGGTAGCCACACAGTGGTTTGGTTCACGTTTGTTTTTATATAGTCATGATTTTGTAATGTATTCTAGAGAGTTATCCCATAACCTGCAGAGTGTATGTAAGGGAATCTGTGTATTACTTCTTAGGAGTAAAATAACCAAGAAAAACAAGTTTATTATCAGTAGTCTTACGTCCATTGTAGAGGTGTTTGTACCTTGAGAAAGGTATAAGGGTCAGTAATCAGGAAGAGGTTAGAAGCTGCAAGACTGTAGCACTTTTTAGCACTTCTGTAAACTCTTTAACACAACTTACTGTGCCTTGCTGTGCTGCAAACTGATGCTTTAAGTCATCAGAGTAGATGTGTGTAATAACTATGCCTCCAAGGTTTAGCAAAAGGTTTCTGTGTCAGATCTGTAGTGTGCAGTTAATTTTCATGGAAAGAGGAATATGAACACACGAATAGTGACCTATAAAATGAAATGTGGTGAGCTACATCTCATTTTACACTTTTTTTTTTTTTTTTTTTTCCCCTGAGTGAAACATCCATTTAATAAATCAAAGTTCTCCACGGAATTTATAGAACTATCTGAAATGTATTTTGTTTATTGTTCATTAAATCTAATCAAGACCAGCACATTTTCCAACTGCAAAGAGACTGTATTGATTAAAGTAGAAATCCTGCAATGCATTTAAAAAAAGGTAAAATATCATAATTCTGAATTAGGTTGATAACCTATTGTCATATTTTGAACTGAAACATTGATCAATAATGTATGTCATTTTTCATCCGATTACATCTGTAATTTAGCATACATTTATTGATTTTATTCATTCCCTTGTTTCTAAATCACTAAGAGACTACAATATTTTGATGTTGGTCTTACCTTGTTGCATGTTAAAATGTTCTGTCAAGCGGTCTTGTAGAGTGCTGTAGGAAACTAATAGAAGTATTTATTTCTCCTTTTTAAATGTTACAGAAGTGATGAGTAGTATCACCATATTGTATTTACTAAAAATTGCATCAAGTTATCAACATTTCCCTTCTCTGAGTACAGATTTTATGGATAAAATAGGCCAGACTTTTTTTTTTTTTTTTTTTTTTTTTTTTTCCCTACGCTTCTCTTGCATTTTACCAGGTTTTATCTGAGAATTTCTTATCTTAGTTTCAGCTGTTTGAAGTTTGGTCATTCAGCATTCCTTTTTCATTGCAGAAGGCAAATACGTGTTGTACGAAGAGTTCTTAAGAAGTTAAATTACAGTAAATTTAAGTTTTCAATAAGTGAATCTTTAATACTGAATGATTAAAAAGAAATACATTCCACCTTCTTTGCAGAATAACTAAATATTTGTGAAATATTTACTTCAATATTTTTATCTACTTCCTTTGAAACCATGAATTATAAAACTTTGAAACAATTTTATTTTCTGGACCACATCTGTGTGAAAAACAAACACATAAACACATTTAAGAAGTTGTAGTAGTAATAAATATGAATGAAATACACAAGTTATAAATCAATATGACAAACCAACGCTATTACATTTGGGAATAAGCAGAAAACATCCTCCTGCTGAACTTCAGCACATAACATAGACTTTAAAGCACTGCCATCAGATGCTTAATTTTATTCATAGCAATATATATATTTTTTTTTCCAGCATTGAGGAAGCATTCCTAGCAAAAACAACTCAATCATTTATTTTTAAAACTCAACCTTTATCTTCCTTAAAGATTGATAACACAATCTTTTCTCTGTGCTATCTCTCTCCCTGAGATATTTCTCATTTTTGCTAAGGATTACGCTTTTAGCTTGTTACTTGTCTGGTACATGTAAATGGGAAATGCCATAATAAATAATATCCAACAAGTCACATCATTCAGACAAAAATGAGAACAGGTTTTCCATAACTGAATTTAAAAGCCACAGACCAGACCTTTCTTGTGTGGGACAAGAAAGGAAGAACTGCAAAGAGCTCCAAATCTTTTTTTAGCACGTTGCTCATCAGAGACTGATACAGTACTTTAGGCATCTGAGAAAGCTTGGAAGAAGCATTATGAGAGGTGTCCCAGTACCTGACAGGGCTTTTCTTTCACTGCTTTTGTCTGAGACCAATTCCAGGAAAGTTCATGGTGGTTTGCTGAGAAGTATATCACTGTTTTCTCTCCTACAGAGACTTTCAGCCAAATAGCCTCTATAAAGTACTCTGCTAATTAGGGATTCAGGAACTTTCAGAAAGATTTATTGAGTTTTCCCACACAAAGTATCCTGTGTGTGCATTAAATCCATAAATATCACTGAGGTAATAATGTTTGGCAAAGCTTCAAAAGTCCATCAATAATTCCTGTCTTTTGAGCCTTGCAACTTCTATGTAACATGTTCTATTTATGATCATATTTTATCTTTACATCTATCTACTCTTTTAACAGATGGTATGAACAACTAGTTTCAAAACATATAACATTAATATCTTGACTACGCAAACAGAAAAAGGAATTAGGTGAAATACTATAGATAGTAAACAAAACAAAAACAAAAAATCCTATTAAGATATTTATTAACTCATTCAAAATTCAAAGATACAGTTCAGATGAGAACTCTTTCCACCATGTTCTTCTGTGACATTTTTATTTGCACACAAGCATTATTTTCCCCTCATCTTTCATTATTTACCTTGGTCACCAAGTTTAAATTCATGTTCTCTTCCTTAGAAGTGATACTAGAGCAGAGATGTGTGTTACCAAACATGGACTCATGCTTTATTGGCCAGTCTGGCTTTGAGAAACCTCAGTGAGTCCATCCAAAAGCATCAGATTTTTGTCACAGACCCTGGTCCAGCTGCCTCAGCATGGTCACTATATTCAGGAGATGAACTGGCCCCCCTCTGTATTGGGATAGAACACAATCCTAAAGCTGACAATGTTTTAAGACAATTGTAACATGCCTGAGAGTAAGGCAATGCAGTCTGATATGGTGGGACCCTGTATACCAAAGATCCTTGTGCTCCTCTAATTTCTACTATTCTTTAGAACAGAAAAGCTGCAAATCCAACATAATATACCTATAATAGATGGTATAAATTTCCTCTTTTCTACGTCTCTTATTGAGGACAGAAAATTTAATTTTGGACAAAAAAAATAAAGGAAGAATTGCCCCAAACAGTTATATATATGTGTGTGTGTGTGTGTGTGTGTATATATATATATATGTGTGTGTGTGTGTGTGTGTATATATATATATATATACACACACACACACACATTTATATATATATATATATGTCCTGTTAGTGTTAGGTTTGATTATTGCTTTTCATTTTCACTTGGAAAAGTCTGTTATTGAACAAGTCAGTTATTATAATACTACAATAAATATTAATAACCTTTAATTATTACTAAATATTAGAAGAATAATAATTAACATTACAGCTAATATCATCTGTAAAAATATAGCAGCTGTTATACATAAAACAGCAGACAACAGTTTTATGGGTGACATTGTAGTCTATGAGACTGTTGTCTGTGGGAGTGGAAGGACTCTTCAGGATTCCTGAAGCTTTGGCACATATTTTTTTTGTTTTTAAAAAAAAAGATGAACAAGACTAGCTCCAGTTTTGATCCTGTGTATGCAAAAACACAGGAGGAAAAAGAAACTTGTTCAAACTGATGATGGGAAAGGATTCTGAGCACTAGATTTTACACAAGAAAAGTGACTGGAGTGAGTGAGTGACTTGGGTTGCAACTAAGTCCAAACAGGAGAAGACACTGAAAATATCAACAGATATCTAATGTGGTGCTAGGTAGGCTATCAGGGCTCTTCAGTTCTCACTGACACCATAGCTAGATACAATGCCCAACACTTTATACAGTTATTTCCCTTATATTGAAAAACAAGATTTAGATATTTTATTTATTTTTGGTGCTGTCATCCTCCTCTGAATTTGGCCAAACAAACAAACAAAAACAACAACAACAACAATAACAAAACAAACTGGCATTTTTCTCTCCCTTTAGATGCATTCCTGCAGTATATAAAAACCAAAAATGTAAAAGAGAATTAAATCAGTAGGACTGTAAAGCAATATACTAGGGTTTACTGAAGCTATATTAATAACCTACGGACCTTAATAAATTAGAAAAAAAAAATAATAAAAAAGCTTCAACTTCCCTTTTTACTAAATGTTAAAGGCATTTATGCAATGAAAGGAATTTATCTTTTGTCTAAGCAATCTCTTCAGAGACTGTGTATTAAAGCAGAAAGCTTTCTGGAGAAAAGAGGTTTTCTGTATTGCTCTTTGGGGAAATTTTCCTTCCTATGGTCAGGACACTGAAGTTCATTTAATGTCACAGGAATACACTATACACAAAAGATGGTCCCTGAAAATCCAGTTTGTTATATTTGCTGTTTATCAGAAAAATAAACTATTGTGACTATTTATGAAGCTTGCTGGATGAAGCCATATAAATTCTGGATTAGGCTGAGAATTAAAAATGTGCTCTTAAACATGCATTACAGAATGATTGGAGGGACTAGCTCCCAGGATGCCTTCAACTCAAAGGACAATAGTAAGGAAAAGGTAAGAGTGAGTACGTAAAGCCACCATGCCTCAGGCCTTCTATTAAGTCTGATAGCACATAACCTACATTGTATCTGTTGCTTTATTACAATCTACTGTCCATGAGCTAAACCTTTTCACTCTCTTCAGTTGTAACTGAAATAGAGTATGCATCGCTGCAGTCCAAAGAGAAGGCACCATGCAGTTTCATCATTTGAACATAACTTACCTCTGCCAATTTCCTGTTGGAAAAAAAATAGTGAGAAATAAGCAGCAAAGAGCTTGCAATCACACAGTGTACTTGCTGCCCAGAGAATTACTGGTAATATGCAGTTAGTACTGACCATTGCCTACACTTTCAGGTGATAAATGCTAAGCATAACTTGAAATGTATGCTATTGAGGTCTTTCCTTTGAAGAGCTGAGAGAGGAGTACTCAAAACCACTTAGCTCTGACTCTGATTTACATCTTTGAGACTCAGTCAAACAATAGCTGCCATCTTAATCAGAATCAAAAGACCATTTTTCTCTGTACATCTCATCATATTTGCACATTTCAGCAAGCTAACCTAGCCTAATAAATTGTATTATTATTCAGAGAAAAACTAGTGCAGTGGAAAAAGTGATTTTTTAAGTATCCCTCTTAAAAGCATATCACCTACTGCAGTCCCACTTTCCTCAAAATTTATCACATCACATCAGTCCATGATAACTGAATGTCAAAGGTACTTTAGAAATTTCCACTCTTCACCCAAAAGGCTTTTTTTTAAAAAAGAATAAATTTAGAGACGTGCTGGATTTGAGCAAAGAGAATCAAGAAACTGATCTGAAGACATAAAACACAGTCCCTTTCCAAAAGATCAAGCACACATCACTGGGTATGGGAAATACTGCATGAAGTTCTATAGCATGGGGTCTGCCATAAGTCACAGCAGATAATCATGAAGGTCCCTATTATTTCCAAACAACAGTGGATTTATCGTCACTATAACAAGGCCTCTTCACACTACTCAGGCAGTGTAAAGTGCCTTTTAAGTGTGCATAAATTGCATTTACTCTCACTTAAAGGACACTTTATCTTGCCACAACTGTATTAAACACCTGTGATTTATGTTAAAACCAGACCCTTAAATATTAAAGTTCTAGGTTCATAGATTTTAGGTGCAGAAGGGACAGTTAATGTTCTCCAGTATGACGTCCTACACAATACAGACCACAGAATTTAATTCAAATAATTCTTCTCTCATCTCTGGTTGGGCTAAATCTCCCATACTTCAAAGAATAATCTCAACCTGAGAATTATTTAGATCAAGTGCATTCATAATACCTCTCATGCAGTTGTTGCAATGTTTACCACCCTTTATTTACAAATCTGAACCTTAATTTCAAGCTGAATTTATCCAGCATCCATTCATAACCAGAGAATTTTATTATGACACTGGTTGCTAGATGAAAGAGCTCTTTACCATCAAAAACCTCCCAGCACAGATAACTACGGACTCCACTCATAACTTCTTCTTTGGTAAGTTAAATACATTGTGCTGCTCTAGGGTTTTGCTGCAGTACATATTTCTGAGGACTTGAATACTTTTTTTAAATATGTCCCGTTTCTCAACATCTGTTTATAATGTGAGAAAAACAGAAATAACTACAGTAATATGGAAATCTATTCTACATATGTTACCTCCCACTTTCGCCACCTAATGCACCCAATGATTGTGTTCCAGCACTTTGCTTCTCACCAAAACCCAAACTTTAATGGACAGAAATATGAAAACAAAACAAAACAAAAATGCAAAAAACATTATTCTTTGTTCAAAGAGAATTTATTTATTGTTATTTATTGTAATATCCATACCAAGAACAGGAAAGATCATCCTGCAGGGCATATTGCAAGTACTTTATTCCACTTTCAGAAAAACTATCTGGTGCTCTTCAAGGAGTTGATTAAGTACATACTCTTTATTGCTCCTTATTTTCTATTTATGTGTTGGGAGATATAATTATTGTGCAATATAATAGAGTTAATCTCAGAATCACAGAATCACAGAATTTTCTAGGTTGGAAGAGACCTCAAGGTCATCGAGTCCAACCTCCAACCTAACGCTAACAGCCCTCCACTAAACCATATCCCTAAGCTCTACATCTAAGCATCTTTTGAAGACTTCCAGGGATGGTGACTCCACCACTTCCCTGGGCAGCCTGTTCCAATGCCTCACAACCCTTTCAGTGAAGAAGTTCTTCCTAACATCTAACCTAAAACTCCCCTGGCTCAACTTAAGCCCATTCCCCCTCGTCCTGTCACCAGGCACGTGGGAGAACAGGCCAACCCCCACCTCGCTACAGCCTCCCTTGAGGTACCTAAAAAGAGCGATAAAAAAATATGAAAAGACAACTTATTTTTAATGTATTCAACACAAACAAAATGCTTAGTAAGGAGGTGTGATTCCATGTCCTTGGCTGGTGATTGTTTTTGACACCTCAGATCTTATTTCAGGAATGTTGGAAAAACTCTTCTGCCCTACACTGCTGGAGGTGTTAGAAACATCCCTGAAGAATTTATCTTTAGTGAGACTAAGTGAAAAAGACAGGGTGGCAATGGCTAAGGTGATTGAGACAGCCAAGGTGAAAGAAACAATTAAGCGAGCACAATTTCATAAACCTCTGGGGAAGGCAGCAAAATTCTGCTGGCACAGCTAGTTTTTTGTTGCTTTTAAAATAATTTTATTCTCTGTTTCCATGACTTGTGCATATCTGTGAGAAAAATACCAGTATCACTTATCTCCAGTCTATGCTGGAGACATCAGCTCCTCCAACACACTATTGAAAGAAAAAATACAATTAATTACATTTTAAAAAGGCCAACTGTACTAATGCAGCATAATTCTATATGTTTTTTCTGGAGTGCTGGTGAGAAATCAGGCAGCAAATATCCTCAATTATAAAATGTTTTTGGGAAACACTGATTTCACATTGTTCATCACCATCTGTCAGCGTTACAATAGATGTCATCAAAAGTAGCTGCTGTTTTTTCCACTTCAAGCTCAGAGTATACTAGAAATCTAGAAAATGGAGAATTTAAATTGTATGTTAGATGCTGAAGTTTATGAACCATCTCATAGACTAAGTGCAGAAGGACTGTCTACTCCAAGTTACAGCACCAATGAAAATCTATGGTTAAATATATAGGAGATCAGAAGAAGAAGAAAAAAAAAAAAAAAAAGGAACATTTTCAAATTAAAATATATGTCCTTATTTGCTGCTTATTTGCTGACATATTCTAGTATCTTGAAAAATTCCAAGTGATGCTATCATCATGCTCTGCTCTTCCTTACTGCAATTTTAAACTATAAAACACCATCTAGATATTGCTATATACCTTCTACCTCTTTGTCCTTATTTTCATTATCAAGCCAACATTTGAAAGAGTGCTTTGTATTCCTTTAGAAATGTTTTTACAGACAAGAAGAATTGTATTTTATAGTTCTGATGGGCAAATGACAAGATGATTTTCCACTTCTACTAGAGAGAAGCAAGAGGGAAAGAACAGTCAGTATTCAGAGAATACTGCTAAGGGATGGTGCAGTTTCAACTTTCCATCTAAGAAAAATTCCATCTCCACATAAAGTTTCTGAACAAAGTAGGTTGGGACACTGCCCCAAACTGATCCAATTTAAATTTTGAAGTAACAAATGAACAAGTAAGTTTCACTTCTCTCAGGCACACTTTGATTTACAGTCTGGGAATTAAACTATGCCTTCTGTTGAAGTACCTGTGTGTAAAAAAATGCCTTTGATATCTCTATGATACTCACAGCATAAGATTTTAGGTAGATTCAGAGACAAAATGGCAAAGAAGAGGAAGAGGAAGACCAGATGGTATTAAACAGTATCCTTCTCCTAAAAACCATAAGCTTTTTGGAAAGCAATAAGTAGGAATTGTAAAAAATAGAGATCTTATTGTAAAAAATTGAGATTTTATTATGTTTTTTTTTTTTTTTTTTTTTTTTTTTTCCTCCATAGTGATTGAATTGCAGAAAGTCCATGAGAAAATCCTGTTACAGAACACTATTTTTAAATATTATGTTTTCTACAGTTTGTAGAACCCAATGAATACATGCAGTGTAGTCTAATTGAAATTTACACTTAAAGAACATGTAGGATCATTTTGTTTTCTTTGGTGGTCATTAACAGCCACAGAGTGATCTACAATAACCCTGGCAAAATTGATATGTGGCATTTAGAAGCTAAGAAAAGAAAATCTACAAGCATAGGTGACTTATTATTATTATTATTATTATTATTATTATTATTATTATTATTATTATTCCAGCTTTACAGTGAGGAAAAAAAAAAGTGTTATTATGCACAAAGACAAACAATTTTCACTGACACTGGTGCAACTCAACATTCATCTTGCTGAAAATAAAATGAAGTGACTGCTGAAGTAGAACAAGGATGAGAAATAATGATGCAAAAAAGGCTGCCAGTGCTACGTTTTACTCAGTTGGGCTACGTTCTCATAGGCTTTCATAGGTGTCAGGTTAATGATTTAGAATTCTGATGTGTTATGTGGATGTTGACTTACCTGTCACTAAACCACAGAATCCCAGAATGGCTGAGATTGGCAGGGTCCTCTGAAGGCCACCTGCTCCAACCCCTGCTCAAGCAGGGCCACCCAGAGCAGGCTGCCCAGGACTGTGTCCATGTGGCTTTTGAAGATCTCCAAGCATGGAGACCCCACGGCCTCTCTGGGCAGCCTGTGCCAGTGCCCAGTCATCTGCACAGTGAAGAATTGTTTCCCAGTGTTCAGACAGAAGCTCTTGTGTTCCAGTTTGTGCCTGTTGCCTCTTGTCTGTTCACTGGGTACCACTGAAAAGAGCCTGGTTCCATCTTCTTTGCACTCCCCTTTGAGTATTTATAGACATTGATGAGATCTCTCCTTGAGCAGTCTGAGCTCTCCAGGCTGAACAGTCCCAGCTCTCTCAGTATCTCAGTCTCTTTCAGTCCCAGTATGTCCACATCTCTCTTGTACTGGGGAGTTCAGGATAGAAACATTAGCTTAACATTATGAAAATTATGGCTTTATGAAAGGCAGGTCATGCCTGACGAACCTGATCTCCTTCTATGACAGAGTGACGCGCTGGGTGGATGAGGGAAAGGCTGTGGATGTGGTCTACCTTGACTTCAGCAAGGCTTTTGACACCGTCTCCCACAGCATTCTCCTCAAGAAACTGGCTGCTCTTGGCTTGGACTGGCGCACGCTTCGTTGGGTTAGAAACTGGCTGGATAGCCGGGCCCAAAGAGTCGTGGTGAATGGAGCCAAGTCCAGTTGGAGGCCAGTCACTAGTGGCGTCCCCCAGGGCTCGGTGCTGGGGCCGGTCCTCTTTAATATCTTCATCGATGATCTGGACGAGGGCATCGAGTGCACCCTCAGTAAGTTCGCAGATGACACCAAGTTAGGTGCGTGTGTCGATCTGCTTGAGGGTAGGAAAGCTCTGCAGGAGGATCTGGATAGGCTGGACCGATGGGCTGAGGTCAACTGCATGAAGTTTAACAAGGCCAAGTGCCGGGTCCTGCACCTGGGGCGCAATAACCCCAAGCAGAGCTACAGGCTGGGAGAGGAATGGTTGGAAAGCTGCCAGGCAGAGAAGGACCTGGGAGTGATGGTGGACAGTCGGCTGAATATGAGCCAGCAGTGTGCTCAGGTGGCCAAGAAGGCCAACGGCATCCTGGCTCGTATTAGGAACAGCGTGACCAGCAGGGCAAGGGAGGTGATCGTCCCCCTGTACTCAGCTCTGGTGAGGCCGCACCTCGAGTACTGTGTTCAGTTTTGGGCCCCTCGCTACAAGAAGGACATCGAGGTGCTTGAGCGGGTGCAGAGAAGGGCGACGAAGCTGGTGAGGGGCCTGGAGAACAAGTCCTACGAGGAGCGGCTGAGGGAGCTGGGCTTGTTCAGCCTGGAGAAGAGGAGGCTCAGGGGTGACCTTATCGCTCTTTACAGATACCTTAAAGGAGGCTGTAGAGAGGTGGGGGTTGGCCTGTTCTCCCACGTGCCTGGTGACAGGACGAGGGGGAATGGGCTTAAGTTGAGCCAGGGGAGTTTTAGGTTAGATGTTAGGAAGAACTTCTTTACAGAAAGGGTTTTGAGGCATTGGAACAGGCTGCCCAGGGAAGTGGTGGAGTCACCATCCCTGGAAGTCTTCAAAAGACGCTTAGATGTAGAGCTTAGGGATATGGTTTAGTGGAGGGCTGTTAGCGTTAGGTTGGAGGTTGGACTCGATGACCTTGAGGTCTCTTCCAACCTAGAAATTCTGTGATTCTGTGATTCTGTGATTATTTAGATTTTTTAAGCAAATGAATAATGCTAATACAGCAACGGGTTCTTACAGATAAGTGTCTCTGATTTTGCAGTGCTTACAATGACCATTTAACCTGCAGGCCAGCACTGCATCTAGTGTCTCACTGACTCCACATGTTGCACTGGAGAAGCACTTAGAGCCATCTATATGCTAAATTTAAGCTGCTTTTAAAGAGGTGAGAGCATAGAAAGGCAACACATCACTCATGGAATACAGTCCCAAATATCATCTATTACAAGAAAATCAAACAGAAATTTCCACCATCACACTTTTGAAACATTCTGTTGAACTATTTTCTCTTCCTATTCATTTATTTAAACTGCATTTTGTCAGAGTTTCTGTGATAAAAATAGTCTCAAAAAGACTTTGTTATAGAGTCAGATAAGTGGAGAAAAAAAGAAGTGTAGACAGCAGGTAGAGTCAAGGGAGATGGCCATTAGAACTGAATAGTGGGAAAATTCTTTCTGCAGTACATCATTTTTCCATCTTCATGATGGTATCAGCAATATATAAGATAAAAAGATTCAAATTCTGCAGAGAAGACAGGGCCTCAATTGCACAGAGTATCTGCAAAGGCAGCAGGAAGCACAAAGCAAATTGCTTTATCTTTCACTCCCAGATTGCTGACTTGACACATTATCAAGTCTACTTTATATTAGTTTCAGGTTATACAATAAGATATATTATTATTACAGATGATGATGATGATGATGATGATAGTAATTATAATGACATAACTGTAGCACAGAAAACAAAAGATGAAAATAGAAGGTAAAATTCTGTCAGCTCATCACTTGCCTGAAGGCCCTCGTCTAGTTTAGTAGCAAGCACAGTGCTCTTTCAAGGACTGATGATACTACCATTGTATCAACACCCTTTAAAATTCCTAAATATTTTGATAAGAAATATATAGAAATATATTATATATTAATGAAATATTAATTAATATATAGAAATATATAAGAAATATATGTGTTATATATATGTGTTATATGTGATGCCCCTCTTTTCTACGAGGTGCTGATGTATTCAGGTAGGCTGCAAGACCCCAAGATTAAGAAGAGAGATCTACGAGACGGAGAACCTGACCATAATAGTTTTTTTATTTATTAATGAATTTAAGCCAACCCTACTGATTTTACCACAGCTGAGGACACATGCCTTATACCCAACACATAAACTGTATTTTGCAGCTACAGGCAGACTGTTTCTCCATCAGCATGCTTTACACTTTTTTTGAGTCCATTTGTTTGTCCAGTTTTCTACTACGTCTTGTGGAAGCAAGGTCCATGACTTTCTCATGCAAGAGGTGAAAGAGAATTTGTTTATTTTTGAGCTTGCTAGCCTATTTTACTAGATAGTTCATTGTCCTTATGTTATGAGAAACTCTTAGTTATCCCATGTAACTAATGTAACAGTTATCTCCATTTGTTTCATTCCAGCACTTAAAAGAGTTACAGAACAGCCTAAAAAAGATCAATGTACAAGTATTATATTAAGCATGCTTGAAAGAAATGCTAAAGTAAATAAACTGAAATATAAATCTCTATGCCAGGATACATTTTTGTAGTGGAAACTTTCATGAAAAAATATTTATTGGTTTGCTTTTGGGTTAAAATAACTGAAAACAAAACAAAACAAAAAATTAGAACATACTATTGAGTCCTTCCAGATTTCATTTAAAAATGTATAGATGAAGGATCCTCCACACCAGATACTTCATATATCGATCCACTTCTATTGCACTGTTCCACTTTTTTAGATAGGTCTAACATAATTTAAGGAAGTAATCACTTCCTCCCACAAGGGAGAGATTAGGTGCTTGAAAATCTAGCCCATCTAAGCTTCAAATTGTCCTCTGGTGAGGCTATGGCATCAACTGAGATCCCAAAACAGAAATTACAGTTAGGTCTCTACAGAATGAGGGCTTGCTAGGTAAATTCTCAGAGTGGGCTGAAAGAATATTAAGGTGCTTAGCTTGGAGGATGATGGGGTACTTCAAAAGTGTTTTCCAAAAAATAATTGTTGTTGAGGTTGGTGTTTGTCCTTTTTGTGCTGCAACAAAGATATGTGTTTCAGGGTTCAAGTAAACAGGTGGTTAAAATGGCTTAACTCTCCCTACAACTCAGCAATAGACATTTCAAGATATCTCTGCAGCCCCTTTTCATGGCCAGCACATGAGATATGGATCAGGCCTCAAGGCTGTAGGTCAGTCTACCCAAGTGCTGTCACTTAAAAATGTGGCTTTTTAAAAGTCTTAATGTTAAATAAGTCTTAAAATTAAATAGCAGAGTCAGGAGACTCAGGTCCCAGGAGCTTGGTCCTATACAGTTGAAAACCATCGTTAGCAAGTTTCACATCCCACTGCTGAGACGTGGGAGTTGTGTCCCCCAGGGATGACCTGGCCTCCTCCAGCCAAGGAGCTGCCATCTCTGTCACCTTTCCTGTATGCCCTCACTCTGCCCCCAAATCCAGTGGCACATTCCTGAATTAAGCAATGTAGGGGAAACCAGCTCCTTTTTTTTTTTTTTTTTTTTTTCCATAGGAGAAATTTGGTGTGTGTTGTAGTACTACCTATCTTCCTTCTACTAGAGTTGCTAATGATGAGAAGAAGTTTTATTTACATCAGATCACAAAACTTAGAGATAACCAATCTATTCCTGCATGTGTTTGGACACCACTGTATCTCTGAACAACAGGTCAGCACAAAACTAATGTGCAGTTGTCAAGAAACTCTCAGGAGTTCTCAGGCTATTGTATGAAGGGTTATGTGATTTCATTTCTGCTGTGATCAGTGCAGATGAGCAGGCAAAATCTTCTATAAAATTTGTAAGCTCTGTTTCTGTGCTAGCTAATGCAAGCTTACCTTGTAAGTAAGGATCTGACACATGAAACAGATCATTAGGAAATGAGACTACATAATCTGGCTATTTGATAGCCTCAGAGATTAATAAGCAACAATATAATGTAGTATATAGAGCAGTGTGCACAGCTAAGGACATATCACACACAGTAAAAGAAAGATAGAAGGGAATTAGAGATGTCAATAAATTCTGTCTCTGCCATCTTAAACCAGGATTGACTATACCTCAGATAATACTGGAAGATGTTTATTCAAATTATTCTTTAAGGACTTAATTGATAATATTCAAGTAGGATACTGTCAACAACCATAGTTATAGAGAAAAGTACCTATTTGCAGATGTCTATTTCACAGTTAGATGAAAAAAAGTAATCTACAGCTATCCTCTCTTTGAATTATGCAAATGACTACTAAATGAATTAACTGAAGGTATCAGCAAGGGAACTGAAGAATTTTAAAGATGAGCATGTGCACATATTTTACAAAGGGAACTATCCAGCACAAATCACTGCTGCACCCCAGCAGACAGTCAATCTCAGGGGAAGGAAGTGCAACAGGGAGTTGTCTATCCCTTACTCCGACAAGGCTGATAAACACTCCTAACTCACAACTGTTTCATGACAGAAAGATTATGCAAATATAAAACTTACCTTCATATTTTTAAATAACTCATATTGGCATGCATTGGCCCCAAAGTTTTGAGAATTTGAGTTTTGAGAATTTTTTTAATCCTCTTCAGAGACATTTTAGCTACTTCAAATTCTTATGTATATTGTTATTGTTCTAATTGTTTCTTCATAAATGCTTAGAACAGAAAAGAGTCTTCTCTTGGGAACACTCTGACTAATAGTTTGAGATTCAACACATTTTTTAGTTAGGACTGTGGGCACTAGGGCAGCTTAAACAAACCCCAAAATAAAATCCAGAGGGCTTTGCAAAGATATCTTGGAAAATCTTAAACATTAAAAATCATCATAAGTGTTTAAATGAAAATAGCTGTGACAAGAAATGGTAGGAAAGATCAAATCTCAAGGATAAATTGGAAGTTCTCCAATCAGAAGTAAAATTGGCAATTACTGAAAGAATAAAGAATTTATTTACAGGTTATTTCTGCTAATTAGAATCTTTCTCAGCTTATTTACTGGGTTTTATGAAGATACTTACCTGAACAGGCACAGGTTTATACCAGTGATACTGAAAAACATAAGAATTATCATTTAAAAGAAAACGTGTTGCCCTCTGAATCCAATAACCTGTAACAACTGAGAGGTAGGCACCAGAGGCACAGCTAGTAGGTATAGACCTAACTAGAAAGTATCTGCTTTTAAAAGTGAGTTAATTTCTACAGATGATATTTAGTCATCAAAATTCCATTATCAGTTGCAGCTATTTCTGTATAAGGTAACTAATGTCATAACAGATTTCTATAGGTGGAATTTAATTTTATTATTGGCTTAATTATTTTATTTTATTTTATTTTATTTTATTTTATTTTATTTTATTTTATTTTATTTTATTATTTTATTTTTGGCTTAACTGAGAGTAGACCATACAATATTTATTAAAACAACAACCACAAAAACACTTATTCTATAACACTTAAGCTACTCAGCACAAAGAAAGACAAAATTTTATGTTAAAACCAATGTCCCATAAATAGAAATCACTAACTGACCTCAATGACTAAATAAAAACAACTTGATTAATCATAGCAGGTTGATTCCACAAAGCCCTCTGTTTTCTAGATGCTACCAGGCTAATCTTTTCTGTCCCTTTCCCCAGGCATGAGTTTGCAATCAGTCTTTCCTGAGCTCTCAGAAACTCTCTGTATATCTTCTGTACATCTTGCTTTCCTTGATCTTATATGTGACCTGTTCTATGAGGTGTAGAAGTCCAAGCTATAGCCTGTTCAGCTGCAACCTCTAGTCTCTTACTATTTTTTACTTTCCCATCTTTTTTTTTTTTTTCTTTTCTTTTTCTCCAGAGGAAGAATTATTATTTTGCCAGACTGAAGGATAGACAGTTTGACATGTGACTTCTTGTGATTACTCTGTGAAAAATCTCAAATGATGGGCCTCTTTAAAAATTGAAAGTCATAGTTATACTTGTAATTTATATAGACTGATATGTGTTCCTCTGACACCACTGGAGAAAACAGGGACAGTGTTAGTACCAAAGAGGAAAATAGCAGTTGATGTTTTCATGTGTTTATCAGGGTTCAAAAAGAAAATTAAAACTTCTTATGACAGTGTTGTGATTCTTGTGGCATCTTAAGGAAACTTCAAGCTGTAGAAATGTACTGAAAAATACTGTTTCTCATTGGTTGTTGAAATCCTAGATTTTGTAGGGTAACGATTCCTTTAAAATTCATAAGGAGTTAATTCCTAAGGCAACATGATATGTTCACATTTGATGCATCTGAATCTTTACCTTCACTTACAAAATATTCAGAAGAGTAGGCTCAAAAAAAAAAAACACAAAACCCAAACCCAACAACCAAATCAACAAACAACCAAAATAACAACAACAAAACACCACGTATTTGTTGATTGCAGAAACTTTTCTGAGGCCTTTTGTACAGTATAGCAAACCGTTCCAGTTTTAACCAGCATTATCTTGCAGTCAATGCCTGAACAAATCTATGAATTTTCTCAGTCAATTCATGCATTTAAATCAATTACAATGATTACAAACACATTGCAGTAAATGTGCCTTTGTGAAATGTGATTCTTAGTACCTGTAATAAATAAGAAGGATGATGATCCTCCCCCTGCCTTTACTGCTCAAAGGAGAGAAAAAAAAAAAAAAAAAAAAAAAAGCAAAAGAGTCACGCAAAAAATTGATTAGTTCTATTACATTTCTCTTATCATGAAGTGGTTTGATACAAGCAACTTATAATTCAATTGGATTGTTTGCACTAAATTCCACTGCTTGAAAGCAACAAGGGTATGAAAACACTTTTGAAGGTTAATTAAAATGGGATATAACATAGTATTTTCAGTTTGCTCTTAAGACGTGGGAAACGAGTCAAACAGATGAACTTGAGAATAAATTACGGTAAATTATTTTGGTAGCCATAATAAAATATCTAACATTCAAGACTTACCTAAGAATAAATTGTGCCTGTATTGCTTTTCAAATGATACCATCAACTTTGCATATAGATTAAAATATGTATGCTATGGTAGTATTGATCTAAGGAGAAAATCAAAATACTTCAAATTAATATTCTGTGGCTGAATCTTACAACCATATTTCTCCTTCAGATTTCAGAGAATATAGCTTTCAGTTGAAATATAACAGTAAGTTATCTTTATAACCTTCTGTTTACCCAAGGAAATGTCATAAGCCAGAATTGGATCTAATGCTATTTTGGAAGAGGGGGGAATTTAATACATTATTTTTAGCATATCCTGTACTTATATCATTCAGAAGTGAAAACTCATCACAACACTGTATTAAGCAAGGATAGCACAATTTATGTAGAGGTTTTTACCTAAGAACTTAGTAGAAAAAAGTTTCTTTAACCTACTTAATGAAGAAATCCCTCAAAAATTCTAATTAATATATATTCAGAACTAAAAAGAACAAAGTCACAAATGAATTTGACATACCAGAGCACTGTAGACTAGAAAAAGTGGAAAAAGCTCACATTCTTTGAAAGTTATCAAGGTATGTTCAGAGATCTACAGCTGATATACGAGGAGGGCTGTGTGTAATACACTTTTGAAATGATGTATTGCTCTTGTTTTATTTTAACATATGTTATTGCAAAGCTTCTCAGTATTCTTGTGATTTCTGATACCCACCCATGCCATTTATAAATCCGTAAGACACAAGCCATTTGGAATTTAAACCATGTGTGTATTTGATTTTATAACATAATTTCCAGAACGTAACCCTATTTTCTGCTACATTTGGAGCTTTAAATAAGATCAAAAATATCTGGTAGGAATGAATAATAATTGGCCTAACACATTATTTATTTACTTGTTTATTTATTTATCTATTTTAGAATATAAGATATATGTACAAAATAATCACAGCAAATCTGAGTTTAGAAGTCTGTATACTATGGGGGGACCTAATATTCTGCTCTGTAGGGGAAGGAATTTATTCACACATTTATATGCTGGACTATCAGATTAGCAAACTAAGGATCTCAACTTTCAGTGAAGTACTCTTCTTAGGAATGACTTATACTCTTAAATTTATTTCACCAGAGCTGTAAAAGAAACAGTACAAAGAATTCCCAACCAATGCTGATCAAAAGACTTAATTCAAATAAGGAAAACAGTGATATTCTTGAATCCCTACCAGTTCATGGATTAGCTTTGTCCCAGAGTCATTACTAGACTTCTGCTGCACAGATTTCTACTCCAAAATAAACTGTAGAATAAAACTCATCTGCCAGCCTGGAACAAAAAGGTAAGCATTTTCCACTTTTCTTAGCATTTTGATAAAACGCTGAAGTAGTTTTGTGCTGATCAGTTGGCATCTCTGATGGGTAGCTTAAAGAGGCTTTTTTCTTAGAATTTTGAGCAGTGCTAGTGAATAGCAATAGCTGAAGCATACTTAGAAATGGCTTACACACATTTAGGGACTTTAAATGATTTCCTTTTAATACTCAGAGAAGAACGTAATTTCATTTGTATACTTTCTGACATAAGCAAGAACTCAAAGATTCCCTGCTCCATTAACCTCCTATGATCAATTGCCAAATTGTTGGGTTTTGTTTGTATTGCAAATGCATGCAAGGGCAGTAGTCAGGTCTGCAGTCTTGTTATGTGAAGAACAGTGTCAATGGGTAGGAAGAAATAGCTTGGGAATAATTGGTTTAATCAAGTTCTGATACAGCTCTGGGCTAGCTTATGCAGTAGCTACCGTATAGATCTGCAGTTTTGTGGCTGTGCTGTCCCAATTGCACAAGTGAATTCTACTCACCTACTTGAAGATCCATACATAAAAGAGAAGCACCTAAGTATGGCTGGGTCTTTCTTGGAAGACTAGTCACTTCTCTTCCCAGGAACTAACGAGGGAGGGATCTTAAAATATTTTTTAGAAGACCTTCATTGAGAGTTTAGGAGGTAGAACTGGTGTTGTGCTCAAATTAGATGAACCTGCTCCCACTGTATGCTTCTGATATATTTTGTTTAAATAGGATGCATTCATGTGTCTTAGTAAGCTATAGTTTACTCCATTGTTACACTGAAGTAAATTTCTGTGTCCACATGGGGTTAATGCATCACAGCTGGTGTACTGTGAATTCACATTGCTGTAGCTCAGTATTTATTTTTGCCCAAGAAAACAAACCCTTATAGTAGCAAAGCACAGGAATGAAGGAAAATAAAAAGTAAATTTACTGTTTGCATGAGCAGAATAGCATAGCCTCAGAGAGTAAGATTCATTTCAAGATTAGCTCATCCAATTCCACATTTATTACAGGCACATTTGGGGGCTGAACTCCCACTTTGGTGAATAGACATCCACCCAAGAGTGCTTCTGCTAGCTCCAAAGCAGACAGCTTGCCAGCTGCATCCCACCCTAGGCTGACCAAATCCCCACTGACTCTCACAGTAACTTATGCACATCACATGTAGTCATCTCCGTTTAAATGCTTTAGTCCTGAACTGTATCCTGCCTAAAGAATCATCTTGTTACTGATAAAATTGCTCAGGTGAAATCTGCAAAACAGGTTCCTGGATGTCCCAGAACCTTTCAGGTACACACCTGTGCCTGAAACTTCCATTCAGGTTACAAAATATCATTATATTATTTATCAGCTTTTGGACTTCTTTTTTCCTCCTTCATCTTCACGCTGCAAGGATGACTTTCTTAGCGATATGGGTTAGTGGAGGACTTGTTAGTGTTAGGTCAGAGGTTGGACTCGATGATCTTGAGGTCTCTTCCAACCTAGACAATTCTGTGATATCTGTGATATTTCTCTTTGCTGCCAAAACCATACATGCCACATCTTCCAGTTTTCTTTCCAGGCACATTTCTGTGGAAATATAGTAGCTTGATATTGGTGCACAAAAATTGAGAAACTGATGCTTCTTCCTGTCACAAGAAAGCCCTAAAGGAGTAATTGACCTGCTATTAGAGGCACTGAGCAAAACAGAAGCAGCTGCCAAATCCCTGGAGGTGGAGAGGACCTTTCTGGCTGGTTTCTTTCACAGTATTTATATATATTCATCAACATTAATTAAAAATGCTGTGTTTTGAATGTGAGAAAACCTTTCCCAGCAGGAACATGGAAGCTTAGATTCCCTCTCCACCTCCCCTTGATCTGTAAAATAGTGGGTAGAAAGCCAGCAAGACAAAGGCTGCTAAGGATGTCCCTGCCTTTGTCCTGGTGTGCTTGAAAACTAGAATTATACCTAAGTTTAGTGTCCCAACCACAAAATGTGATGGATATCCACACCTTTGCTTATTTAAACTGAAGAATCTAGCTGGAGTAAAAGCCTGGAGTGCAAAGGTTCTTGTTTATGAAGACTATTTTCATCAGACATTCAGACATCTTTCACTAGGGAAGGAAAGAAGGGAAGGAAATGGACAAATCAGCCTACCCACTGTAAAGAGAAAATTGGTTAAAAATGTGATATTAAAATCATTTTAAGTTTTAAAATGTGAATTATCTGGGAGCACATTTTTAATCTAATTTTATCTATTAATTCTGTTTTGAAAGTTAAGATAAATCACTGAGTCCTCATGTCTGACTAGGTTCTGCTGTAATATTATGCTACTCAGTGTCTGAAAAATTCTACATGATGCATGGATAACATGCAAACTGCTGTTTAGAATTAGATTGTAAGCACTATAGTGCTTTCTTATTTACTCCTTTACTGGCAGCTTTTGCAATAGCAGGTTTATAGGGTTTATGTGGCAAGGTTTTGGGAGCAGTGGGGGTGCAGGGGTGGCCTCTGTGAGCAGACACCAGCAGCTGTCCCATGTCAGATCAGAGCCATCTCCAGCTGGCTCCAAAAGGGACCCACTGCTGGCCAGAGCTGAGCCAGGGACAGATGCTGGGTGGGCCTCTGGGAGAGTAGATTTGAGGAAGGGAAATAAAACCTGCTGTGAAACAGCAGCTTTGAGAGTGTGGAGTGAGACCCAGCCCAGCAGACCCCAGGAGGGCAGGAGGTGCTCCAGGCAGGCAGCAGCAGTTCCCCTGCAACCTGTGCAGGGAGAGGCCCCTGGTGGAGCAGGCTGTCCCCCTGCAGCCCATGGGTCCCACATGGAGCAGATCTCCACGCTGCAGCCCCCCCATGGGTGGAGGAGCCCCCGGTGCAGCAGGTGGATGTGGCCTGGAGGAGGCTGCAGCCCATGGAGAGCCCCCGCAGGAGCAGGGGTCTGGGGGGAGCCGCCGCCCACCCGTGGGGGCCCCATGCTGGAGCAGTTTGCTCCTGGGGGATGTACCCCGTGGTAGTGAGCCATGTGGGAGCAGTTACTGAAGAGCTGCTGCCTGTGGGCAGCCCCTGCAGGATCAGTTCAGGCATCCCGTGGGAGGGACCCCATGTGGAGCAGGGGCAGAGAGTGACCGTGAGGGAGTGGTGGGGACAAAGTGCCAGGGGCTGACCACAGCCCCCATTCCCCATTCCACTGTGCTGCTTGGGGGGAGGAGGTGGAAGAGGGTGGAGGGGGAAAGTGTTCTTAGTTTTTCACTGCTCTAGTCTGCTAGTGATAGGCAATAAATTGTATTAATCTCGCTATGCTGAGTCTGTTTTGCCCATGATGGTAACTGCTGAGTGATCTCCCTGTCCTTATCTCAACCCTTGAGCCATTTTCATCCTAGTTTCTCCCACTTCCGTTTGAGGAGGGGGAGTTTGGCTGCCCAGGAGACTAAAACTACCACAAGGACATACTGAACAATTTCCAAACACATGCATCTGTGTGCATGCAGATACATGTTTGCAGAGGAAGACCATGTCATTCTAGAGAAAGCACAATCCAACAAGGAACTGAGAGAGGAAACAGGATTTTCTTAACAGTTGCAGTTCCAAAATTTGGATTTTTATGTTTTCACTTTTAGCTGATTTCTTATTTTTGAACATACACCCAGGATTCATCCCGAGTTTTTGCTTGAGCTTTCCTGGAAAGCACAATCTTTCTGACAAGGATTCTTGATTTTTAGGCTACCTTGAGGTCTCTTGTCTCACTTGTTCTTCATCTCTGCTATTCACACTTCTGACACATACTAGTTTGAAAGCCAGAATTTATTACCAAGATGAAAAATCCCTAGACAATTGTATACTTTGAACCCAGTGATGGTTTTTATAAAGTAAGCACAGGTAAATGGAGTTTTTTGACTTTTGATTCAGGAAATATAGAATTCACTTGCATATTATAGCCTAGTCTGGGAATATTAAGCAGGCATATTTGCCAACTATTTTACCTGTCAGGAACTTATCCTTAAATGGAAGGAATAAAACAGCAACAATTTTATTTAGTTGACAACAACTTATTTAAAACCTCCAGGTGTTTTGTAGGCTGTTTTTGCTTCCCAGTTTCATCCCATATCAACCATCCATTTCCTATGGCACAACCTGCATTTTTTACCTTTTTCTTTCCACATTTTTTTGTGGATTTGTGGTCTTAAATCTCTGATGTCATGCACCGTTCTTCTGCTCCTAAAAAATCCATTTTTATTTGCTTCAGTAATCACTGACTCTCACACACATCCTTTTATTTTCCCAAATTACTTTTCATTGCTCATTCCTTTCCCAAGGGCTTTCTGCTCCTCCAGGTGCTCCCTCCATTTATGCGGCCTGCGCTGAAGCAATGCTCGGACTAACATCCAGCAAATCTCATCCTCCAGCAATACAATGGGTGTGGCACTGTCTTCTCTGAAGCAAAAATTGGATAAGAAGCTCTTCTCCTAAGAGACCGTTTAAATAGTGAACAATACCAGGAGAAATGAATTTACAGTACATTTTCTACTTTGACTAACACCCACCTGTGTCAGATACTTATCTTTGGAGAGGATGAATCATCCCCTGGAGAGTCTCATCTCTCTCTGCTGTCTGTAGGTGGGAACCCAGATGATTAGCTTAGAGTAGCTGTCTCCCTGAATAAAAGGAAAAAAAACACCATACCAAGCAAACCCTGTCCAATGCCAGAGGTTAAAAGATCCTTGCACAAATCAAAGCTCATCTCTCCCAGCTTTGTTCTTAGGGAGGAAAGGCAGCTCCTGAGGTATGGTTTATCTCACCCATCATAATCACCATCTGAGGATGAGGTGAATTTCTTTCTGGAGTAGTGTTGTATTTGTGGCTACAGGAGAGTGAGGTGCAGAAAACCAACTTTTAAACATCCAGGCTGGTCAGGGTATAAATGTTGAAATATCAACATTTATGGTCACCACACAGTTTGTGAGGGTAAAAATAAAAGTGAATAGCATTTCTGCATTATATTGCTTTTGTAAACAACATCCAAATTTTTGTAAACAGCATCCAAAGTGATAGTAAATTGAAGTGCTGTGCATCGCCTTGAGGGCTTGAGTGGCAATACAGAGACTTTGTTTTGGAATTAACCTCTGGCCAGTCTTCATCAGAGGCAGTTCCAGTAGCAGGATGATCTTTTTAGAGCTCTCAACCAGTTTACTATTGCTTGCATTACTTATGCTCATGGTCCAGGAACTATCAAAATTCAGAAAATGATAACACACAAACAACCCATTAATGAAGTTTATTCCTTGTTTCAAATACATGATGTTAAGGATAAGAATTATTCATGATCAGCATGAATACAAATCAGTTCGGAAGAATTTGTTTCCCTCATGAATGACTGAATGACAAAGATGTGCTTTGAAATATGTTTGAAATGTTGCATACTATTACTGCACATTTTCACCACCTTCAAAATAAAAGGTTAATTGCAGAGAGGCCAGAAAATAATGAGATAGCATCACCATTTACAAACATAGCATATAGCATGAACTTCTGACTGCCTTTCACTGACAGCTGTAATGCGGTAAATGAGTATGACAACTGAATTAGTAATACGCTATTTCACTCTGAATCTTGTACAAGGTCTTTTTCTTACTGCTTACGATCACTTTCAGCTCCCTACAATAGAATATGGAGTCTCCATCCAAAAGAAGCATTACAATGTATGCCACAAGAAGAATTCAATACAGGACCATTAAGTTCATAGGTTAAAAGAATCTGGAAAAAAATGTAGAGGGTTACTTTAAAACAGCAGCAACAAAAATTCACAGACTTTTAGTTTCCAGATGTTTAACTTTGACATAAAGGAATAAAATGGAAACAAAACAATAAAAGGAAGTAACAATATTTAGAAAGATCAAGCAGCTTGTGAATGCAATTCAATTCCTACTGGTTTAACAGACATGCAACTAATGGTTCACAAATCACAAGGACTGCTCAAGTGATCTTTACACAATGAGGCAAAAGATATAAACTGCTGTGAGAATTTTTCTCCTCAGCATTGCTGCCATGGTAGATGAGTCTTTCAAAAGGCTTTTACCAGAGAGGTCTACTTGAGCAGGTGAAAGGGTTGTGGTAGATCCAAAACCACCAAGGGTTGCTGGACCAAATCTAGATGCTTGGCTACGCTGCCTCCATATTTTGAGTCCAACCTTAATGCAGGGACTGTTGACTAGAGAAAAGCCTGTGTGACTAGATTCAGAGCAAGGAGAACAGGTGAGTAACTGCACGGGTCTATCTGGGCTGCTTTTCTCCTGTAGGCATGGCAGTGAGGCAGGCTGCTTTTCTTCATAGCCTGGGGAGCACTTCGAGAACTGGGGCAGTCGCCCCAGTAGATATGTGGCATGTTGAGACATAGTGAATTTATCCTTGAGAATAGATAGGGCAGTCGTAGCTGTTATGGTATGGGCTCATTCTGTGCTCTCACCTGAACGAAACAGAGCATCAAGCATGGGGAGCCGCAGATTCCCCATCTATTTGTGGCAGGACCAGCTCAGGGGCTCACTCATTTTCCAGTGGGGTTTTGTACAGAACTTACAGTAACAAGTCTAGTGGCAGGAAAAGAAGTCTGAATCCTAAAGTTAATTGCAAATTATCAAACCCTATAGAACATATATCCCAAGAGGGTATTAGAGAGTTGTATTGCTACATGATTATGAAAATACTCCCTATTCATGGGCCCCTGTGCAATTCCTTCAATCAAAATCCAGAGCCAGGTATGCAGCTGGTACACAGCACATACTGCTGTGGTGGCAAGGAGCAGACTGGGGATCACGGCTCCCCTGGATAACAGAGAAGGCTCCTTCACTCCATGTCATGCCCGCCATGGCACATTGAACTTGTCTGGGGTTCAGTTTTCTGTTTTCTTTGGGAGTAAATACACATTTTGGACTCAGGGCCCATGTAAATGCCTTCACCATCTTAAAAGCAAAAACTTACACTGCTACACAGGGTACAGGAAAGGCTGAAGAGAAGCTCCAGCTTCATGCACCAGCACTTCGGATGTCAATGATAAGCATTTCTACAGCTCATGAGCATGCTAATTTCTGTATACTGCACTACATCTCTGTTTTATTAGATAGTGGTTTATAGACAGAGTTCTGCCACCATTTTGATTAGAGTCTCCCCAGACTGGGCCATCTTTACTTATAATCCACTATGGAAGACAGCAAAAATCAAGATCTTTGTCTTTGCTGAGGAAGAAGGCACAAAACATTTTGTTCAAGTTAATTTATCATTTTTTTAATGTGAGTGTTTGCATAATCCTAGCAATAGCATGAACAATCAAACTGTACCTAATTTAAAAGTCAGTTTCAGATGTTTTCTGGATCAAACATTACAAAGAAAACTAGAAGTGGAAAAAGAAAATTGTTCTTATCTGTCTGATGTGCATTCAAATGACAAAAATCCCCCAATCAGAAAATCTGCTATCAGAGGCAGTTTTTACTATTTGTACAAACATGACCTTGATTAAATTAATACAGAATTATATGAATCGTGAGATGTCAAAACACGAGGTGGCCGTCTAGCAAGTTTTTAATGTTGGCTAAAATTTTGGCAAAAAACGATGTTGAATTTGTTCAGAGAACGAGACAGTAAGGCAAATCCTAACAACAACAATGACAAACAGCAAAAAGTAAAATATGTATCCATTATTCAAGCATTTAAGATCTCAGCTTTTGCACATGATCTGCAATAAAAACAATGCAGCTGTTTGATGAATATTTATTGGTAGTGCTATAGCACTGGCCTTCAAGAGTAAGCCCTATTGATAAATAACTTTCTTAACAATCACTGTGGCCTTAAGAAAAGAACAAAAATTCTTAGTAATAATATAGCCTTTTTCTTATAAAGGGATAAAAGCTCCCCAAAATGTTTCAAGGACTATTTTCTCTGATTCTGCGTGGCATAAGTGAGGCAAAGAGGAAATAAGTTACACAAGCAAGTCAGAAACAGGTTGAAAATACAACACATGAATAGTAGCCTGAATCCTGTACGTTAATGGGAAGCTTTTACATTGATTTTTAATGGAGCCGGTATTTCACCTCTTTCTAGCTCTGACCCCAAACCCAACTACAGGAGAAAGGATGCCCCCCTTAAGTCCTTCAAAAATCCACCTGCCACTGTTTGAAGAAGCAGCATTGAGTTAAGTGCTTCACCAGAGAACCAGAAATGGAGCTCTAAAGTAGGTGTCTTATCCAGCTAAATCAACCCCATGGCATGTTAATGAAAGGAACTATCTCAGGAATGACAAAATGCTTCTCTGGTGAACATGAGTAGGAGGGGTGTGATTGTTTCAGTAGGAAGATGACCTTGGTTATACTCCCTTTGCCTCCTACTGGACACATAGAAGCAGAGAAGTGCTCAGTAGAGAAGTGTGCCTGTGCCCTGTGCATTGGGATTCTTGTCCCTGAGCCAGGGCTTGTTGCACTGGGCTGGTAGCTGCCCTGTATGCCTTCTGTCATATTCTGCAGAATAAGTAGCTTTTATTAAATTATATATTGTTTGAGCTCTCCTGTCTGCCAGATGACTGAAATCAGACTTTCTGCTTTATATTCAGTGGCAGCTTGGGTATTTGTTGTTCTTCTCTTCTGGCTTACATTTGGGAACTTACTTGCAGTTTTCACTCCTGCTATACTGTCCTTTGTGTTTAATGAGTTATCAAAATCCTTCTCAAAGGTATTTAAATCTCTCAGTGTTTCTTCCTACTTAACCACTGAGATTCACAACCTTGCAAGAATATGTTATTCTCTGCTAATTGATTGTGATTTCTTTGGACTTCAGCACTTATTCAATACTAAATTGCAGCACTATGTTTTGCTACAATTTAGGGAACCTGATTTATGTTGCAATAGAGTATCTCATCTGTGCTTTGTTATGCTCAATTGCTAAGTAAAGGAAAAGAACAGTACTCTCAACCTTGGAAACTGAGTCATGAATTGCAAAACACAAAATGAAAATAAATAAATAAAAAATCACTATATGAAGAGGCTGAACAAGTGAGATTTGCTGCTACTTAGCAACTTTGTGACTGCCCTACTTGTGGTCTCTAGAAATGCTTTTCATGTTAGAGGGCCATGTGTTCCTTCCTCTTTTAATAACTGTAAAACAAGTGTACCAAGATTAATTTCAACAATCACATTAGAGGACATGTGTTAATATGACCTTTATCTACTGCTGTCTCTACCAGGCAAGCAAGAATGGAAGTGGAAAGACAAGAGCAATGAAAACCAAGTGTATGTAACTGAGCTTCATCAAAGCATGGCAGCACTGCATGCAGAATTTCACAGAGACTCAAAAGACTTTCTGTGAGATTTTCCCCTCAGCACCCACTGCCCCCAAGCACCTTAGAGGGCTGTACCAATGCTGCTTTGCAGCACAGCCCAACATGCGGCAACAGGAAGAGTTCAAGCCATAACAGGTCATATGCAGGAGGGGTCAATAGGATATTAAAAAGTTGTTTAGTTTTAATTCATAAGGGTTTGATATTAACTGTAAGACCAATTTCCCTTCAGAAGCAGACTATTACCTCTTATGTCAGGGGCTCTATCCAGGTAAGAAATGATTTATAAATTTTACACAGTATGTTTTTTTTAACTTCTTTGTTATTCTTCTACTTTCTGTCATTTATATTATTACTTTTTTATTATTATTCGATGAAATGGCATGGAATTATTTGCATTTACCACCTGTTCAAAGAATGAGTTCTCTGTACAAAGGGAAAGTCCTTAATATTTCCTTTGAACAGCACTAGCTTTTTATCACACCAAAGTGGATAGAGAAATTTTCTCTGGTCAATTACTCACTCACCATTAGCCACCACCACAATCGTGCTCTTTCAGAAACACATGAGGCTAACACCTTTTGGTAATAGAAAATGGATTTCCTTGTTCTGAAAAATGACTGTAATGATTTTGAAATCTTAGTAGAATGGATAGCACTTTCAACTAACCACTAGAAGGAGGTATTATGAAAATAATGATAACCAGAAACCGTTTCTGTAGGAACCAAGCAAACTTGTCACTTAAGCACATATGTGCCAGGCTAGTAGATACACAGGAAAATAAATTACTTTTCCAGAGAGTGCCTCCACTGAAAGTTCTTTTTTACTACCTCTTTCTAGTGAACCACCAATATTTTTTATGTTACTGCATTCATTACAATATCCTGGAGGACACATAGTGTTTGAGGGTGATTCAGGAGGTCCATCATCTCTGAGGAGATGCTCTCAGAGTCCATATTCTGCCTAAAGAGTTGCTGATGATTATTAGTGAGCACCAAAGGCTGTTCTTCTGTTAGGAAACATCAGTGATATCCTTTGCCACTGCTTCCTGCTTCTTGACATTTCCCCATAGACTGCAATAAAAAGTCATTTGTCTTTCCATATAGGGGAGTAACATGGATCCATCCATTGAACTAAGAACAGCAAAGGGGGTGCAAGGATAATTCGATGACAATAACTTGCTTTAACATTTTGATTGCACATGCCTCTATGGTGTGAATTTAGCATCTGTAAATGAATGTGTGATACTACCTCAGAACAAAGATACATTTTTTAATTACTTTATTTATTTATTTATTTTAATGAAATGGGTAATGACAGCCTTATAACATGGACAACAAGTTAGAAAAATATGTGTTCCTTTACTTAGACATGGCTGTACTAGGAGAATTCCTTACTTAAGGTTTTAAGTTTTTTTTTAAACATTGTTTACACAAACAATTGTCAGTCATGTTTGTATAGCATAGTGTCATCCTTCAAGCATAGCAGAGTGTAGGAATGCTTAAAAGAATATGATAAAGATAATGATTCAGGAAGCTTAACATAATTAAGAAAAAAAAAAGACATTTGAACTGATGTGAATCACTTGAGTGAACTGTTGATAAGATGTTAGATGAGCTAGCTGTTGGATTTGCAAGCTAATAAACCTCATAAAAATACAATATACGGAATCATAAACAAAATGTGTCAAAACTGGAATGCTGATTCTAGAGATGCAAATTAAAAGTGATATAAATCACACACTTAAAGTATATAAGTCATTATGTTAAAGAATAATACTAGTAAAATTCTTATATATCTATATATTCTGAAATTGTTAAGAAAAATAAATCTGAAGGTTCAGTGGAGACAAGACTTTCATCCCTTAATGTCACACACATGCCCCATAACCTTCCACACCCCTCCCCCCCAAGAATAAAAAAATTGTAATTTAACTTCTCAAGTACAGCTGGGGAAAAATGTGGCTTTTTTTTTTTTTTTTTTTCTTGGCGAATAAGAAAAGATGTTAAAGATGTTAAGGGAGAAAATGTAAAGGGAAAATGAAAATAGATGGATTTATAAAGAGCTCAGAAAGAGGTTTTGAAAACATATCTGCTCAGTAGATGATGACAAACAAAGGGATGTGGCAGGTCAGTCAGCTTGCTGGGTTGGTCAGCTTGCCAAGTGCTGGCAGGACACATTAGCCATTGCTGCTCTCTCATTCAGTAGAAATTACTCTCCAGAATAAATAATTAGATCCATTATTTTTTTAGATTCTTCTGTGCGCTGAATAGCATAAAGGACACATGCAACACAATGAGGGCCATGACAAACTGGTTTATAAAGCAGTGTCTATGCTGGCCAAGCTTGTAAACACGCCAGCTATCAGAAAAGGAAGAGCTATTGAGAAGGCAGACTAGCTGAAGACTCTGCACTCAGAAAGGCAGGGCTCATGCACAGTATCTGGGGAACTGAACAAGGCCATAGCCACATCTTCTTTTCTGGAAACTGACTACAGCCAGAACGTGGAGACCAGCTCAAATGAACAGTAGAGTCAGAAAACACCAGGACTGTAGCGAAGCCTTAAGGCTTCAACAAGTGTGAAACTCCACAGCTCACAGGTCCCCTTTGTGCCCTGACAAAATATACCAAAGATGGAGGAACTAATCAATTTGTTTTACTTAAGGGTAAGTGATAAATCTCTTCACAGCACAGCATGGTCTGACCTCCCAGTGAGCCTCCCAAGGGAGAAACCTGCTTTGAGATGTCTGACCTTATGCAGATAAAGGTGGATATTTTGTCTCATCCACTTAATCGAGTGATACTGATTATTGTTTTGCCTAGGTCTGTGATATAGCACGCTTAGACTTTAAACACAGAAGAAAGCCATTTTCTTGCCATTCAAGTTATGCATGATAGCATCAGGCTTGAAATTAATTAAGAGAGGTATGAGATGAATATGAAAAACAGCAAAACTAATTTTTAAGAGCAAATCTTAGAGACTTGAAACACCATTTTAGGACTACGGTGATGCAATTTACAAATATTTGCTATTCTTGTGACATACCCATTTTATTCCCAGAAGAGCTGGGAACCCAGCTGGTGAGTAACAATAATTAACACAAAGAGACTGGGCGCTACTGCTGGCATTGAGTAGAAAAGAACATAAATAGCAGAAAATGAAGAGAGTTCAGTTGTTACTAAGCCATCATTTTGTTACATTTACGTCTAGCTTGATCATGTTCATTCATCAGAGACAAAACTCAATTTAACCCTGAACTTTAGAGGAACGCACTGCACTGAGAGGAAGTGATAAATTCAGTACAGAATACTAGAACTGTACTTTCTGGAAGAGACCTCTGCAAGTCATATGGTCCCTACTTCTGATCAAAGTGGGGCTGACTTCAATTTTATCTAGGGTTGCTCAGAGCCTTGTCCAGATAAGTTCCACAATCTCTTTGAGAAATCTGTTACAGTACTTAGTGGTAACTCTATCTGTGATATTTTTTTCTTTCTAACTGCAACCTGTACCCATAGCTTCTTTTCTTTTTGTTTTGTTTTTGAGCACCTCTGAGAAGTTTGACTCTTTTTCTCTTACTCTTCCCCTTTGACTTGTTAAAGACAGCAGCTACTTTTGACTCCAGCTTACTCCCCTCTTCTCCAGACAAAGGAAACATAGCTCTCTCAGCCTCTCCTCACACATCATGTGCTCCAGCCTGTGAACGTCTATTAAGAGACCAGTCCTCTACTGGTCTTACTCCTCTGCCAGTCTCTCATTCTCACAGCCATTTCTCATTCTCACAGGCAGGTTTTTATCCATCTCAGAGGATACTTGTCTAGTCTACATCTTCCTATTCTGCCTGAAAGGAAGCTGTGGGACTGTCAAAAGTCAAGATAAAAGGCATCAATCATGATGCTCTTGTTCACTGAACCCATAATCTCATCAAAGGAAGCACTCAGGTTGGTCATACATGATTTCCCATTGGTAAATATGAGCTGGCTATTCCCAGTCACCTTCATGTGCTGGACACATCCTCCTGGAGGACTTGCTTTACAGTGTTCCCAGACTCCAAGCTATGGTGACCAGCTAATGTTCTGTGGATCCTCCTTCCTGGCTTTCTCAAAGACAAGCATAAATTGTTCTTTGATCTGTTGTTGGAGACTTCAGCAACCTGTTTACTATCAGTTCCAAAGATAACAAAGTGGCCTCAGAATAATATTGGCCAGCTCCCCAAGGTTCCTCATATCTGCACATGCACTTTACTCTGTCCTCTAACTCAATACTCCCCTGCTCTAGTTGGTACTGCTCTTCCCCCTACACTGCCACAAATCATGGAGACCTGGGAGGCATGAAAGTAGACTTTGCCAGTAAAAACTGAGGCAAAGAATGCACTGAATACCTCAGTCTTTTCCAAATCCTCAATGGGTTGCCCCATTCAGCAGCTAGCTAACATTTTCCTCTTGCTGCTGACATACCTCAATAAGCTGGTTTTGTTGCTCAGCAGCAACCTTGTCTAGTCTCAGCTGAGTCCATCTCCCCTCAGAGGACCATGTCATATGATATGCAAAAATGTCATTACATTACATCTGAATAAAATGCCCTAGGAATGGAGAATGTATTTAAGGTTTTCCTGTTCCTATCTCTGGGGTTAAAGATCATCCCAAAAGAAATGCTAAAGTGTGAGTCTCCCCCTTTTATCTTTTCCCCTTCCCCCCTTTATCCTTCCTTCTTATTTTACGCTTGACTGGTTCTTGCCTTCCCTCCCCTGTTTTTATACGCTGGTTACATGCCCCACATTCAATTTTTATGTCTTTATATTTAATCTGGGTTTAAACTTGACTTTGCTGATTCTTTTGCATGACTTTTGTGTCAACACAAGTCAGATCCTCATCTCAGTTCTTAGCATGTCAATGTTGATTACTGCAACACTGAAGAAATGTGATTACTGCTGATCTTGCCAAATGCAGCCTTGCTTTGTTCAAGTATTTTCAGCATGCCCATATTACTGCTGAGATCATTTCTCAGCGTTGTTCTGATTATGTTATGCTTTTCATTGCATTTCATATTGCTTACTTGTTTTCCAGAACAATAAATATTACCCGTTTGCTTCTTTCCTTTTAAGCTTTTCCCTTTAGAACCACCAATTACTACTATTTTGCAATGACAGCTACTACCATCACCATCAGTCAGCTTATGCTGCAACACGCCTCTACTTTTAATTTTTAATGATAATAATCTTTACATTACATCCTATCATTTTCAGGTAATTTTTCCTTGTCTTTGTTGCTCTGTATCTACCTATTTTTATGTACTTAGACTGTAATTAGTCTAAGACTTACATGTAGACTGTAACACCAAGAGTTGTCTACCAAAATTGTGCACAAATTGGTGTCCTAATATAACACTGGCACACTTGGATTTCAGAGAAACATGTTTTTATTGTCAGAATAGACAGCGGTAGGAGGAACAGACTGGAGAGTCGCCAGTTATCCATTCCTGGGTACTGCAGGTTTGGGTGTGTCTACATTTGATCAAATATTTAAGTAGAGATGCACTTCTGTTTGCTTCAAGTTAGCTCAATGAAAAATTGTCAAAAAGATAAACAAAAACTGCAGATTCTCTATGCTACCTCATTAGGTACATAGACTTGCAATAGGTTTACTTGCTACATGTAGCCAAGGAGTAGTCCTTGAATTATTTACAGCATAGAAACTGTAGACCTGATAATAAAGACCAAATGCTGTGAATACAATGGAGGTGATGAGGGAGAGTGTCGCACTTTTCACAAGCTGTAATTTGTAGGCACCTAGATGATGACAAGAAGATATAAAGCAGCCAGTTTAGAAACAGTAAATTTGGTTTAAGAGCTACTTGACAGAATAATAGGCTTTGTGGATAAAGAAAAAGTAAAAGATGTCATATTCTGACTTTAGCAAAATTTGACAGCTTTATATGATATTCCTGAAAGCAAATTAGGGAAAAATTGTCAGATTCAGCTTCTGATGAGTGAAAGTAAACCTGGAGTATTTGAAAAACACTAGAAGTGGTAATTAATGGCTCTTTGTCAAAATAGGTGATGCACCAATGAGCTTAGTAGAGGTCTCTCATGAGATGAGTATTACTCAATGTATCTGCTAAGAACTTGTACAGCAGAATGAAGTCTGCAGATGACACTGAAGTGGGAGCAATGTAAGTACACGGAACAGGGCTAGAGTTTAAGATGATTGTGTGAACTTAACAATAGTATACTGGGTGTTCAGTAAAGCCATGTGAACATGCTGGATGGGACTGGGTCACAGTTCTGAAGAAAAAGATTTCATTTGGAGGAGAGGATTTGATCATGAGTTGAACATTAAGGAATCTAGTCATGCATTTGGGAAAATACACAAGAACTTGACTACAATATGTATATATATTTATATATATACAGGTATGTATACACATATACATGCTTTTTTGGATATGTATATAAAGCTTCAGTTAAAGCTTTTTCAGGAGTAGGAGGATTTTTCACTCCAGTGGAAAGTCCACTCCACATAGGAGCAGGGAAGGGTGTTGAACTTCAGTCTCTACCCTGAGCAAAAGCTCTTGGAAAACAGACTACTGTAGGCACTCCAAGGCAGCTTCTGTTTTCCATTGAGTATCCCCATCATGGTGTTTCAAGGCAGCTAGGGGACACCAATGAGAGGGAATGTCTGGATGGGTTGCTAGTTTCCATACTCTTTGAAGGATGTACATGAGCTGTGTGTCAGCACACAGTCAAAACCAGCTGGGTGCTTCTGTGTGAGTCCAGAGATAGACTCAGGGCACATTAGATTTCAGGCATATTCAGAGCCCAAAAGAACAGCTTATCGGTAGTACAGAGGACGCATATTTCACACAGAATTGTATCTGTAGAAATACTTTGATGGCTCTACCTTTTGGCTGATTTTTACATCTCCAGTTATACCAAGGTATATTTTATTCTTCTTTAAATAACCATCCTGCAAGGATATTTCAATATCACTAATTTACTGCTGGTTCTGAAAAATACCATAAATAACAGATGATATGAAAAAATAATATTTTATATTCTGAACCATTTTATTAGTTGATATTAGTTGACCTTTAGGCACAACTTTATTCAAGCTTCTTTAAATAACTGCACTTTAAATATTATTGAACGAAAAGTAAAGAAACTCTTAAGTTAAAAGAATGCTATAAAGGTTGAGAAGTATTCAACAGTCAGAAAATGCAAAAATTGAGGCTGCCTTTAGGAATGTAGCTGACAAATACAAGATCACATTTGCTTTATAGGGGACCCCTTCCCATTTAAGCACAAGGCATTCTGTTTGCTTCATATACAGCATTTCAGTATTTTAAAATTTCTTCTCTGTCTAGTTGGTGTTCTTCACATATTCCATGCTGTATTCAAACCACTTTCTGCAGGCAGAGTTATTAATTTCCTCTTATTTATTTATTTATTTTTCCCTCCCTGTGGTGCTTGTTTCAGTGTCTGAAGGTTTTACAAATTGCAGTCAGTTTTCTCAGGCATGAGCACAACCTAGTAGAAGGACTAGAAACAAGACACAAAGGCTTTTAAAAATAATGATATATCTCCTAGCTATGGATATTATGTCAATGAGTTGGGCTTATTTTAATACTCATTTGTCAGAGATCTCATTAATTAAAACCTCCTTTGTTCAAGGCTACCTGGTTCTAGTGGGTTTCAGCTGTTGCAAGATATTCCTAGCACTTTAGCAACCAAAAGTTTTAACCAGAGACTTAAGATGAGGAACACATAGCCAGAGAAATGTTAAAAGATGTATGATGTTTACTCCTGATATTCACAGAAACTGTGTTTACAGGCATAGACAATAAATACTCCAGAATAGAAAGAACTGATATAACTATGGCACAATACTCCAATTCTCTCTGTCTATTCACTGTATCAGCTCTGCAAGACATGGGTGATGGTCATATATCTTGGGTATTTCCTTCCCTTTTTTCATACTGCTGAAGACCTTATTCAAGCAGTGAAACAGACATCCTGCAAACTAGCATCCTACTCATTTAATTTCTTTTTCAGTCCTTTTACTGATGCCCACCATAGGCTTTCAGACGTACCTTTGTCAGAACCTTTGTTCAGACAAAATCTGACAATCTGAAATTGTATAAACCTGTTAGGTTTATATAAATTATGATTACATTTTCTGTCAACTTTCTATCACATTTACATCTTACCCAAACAAGGGAATAGCACCTGCAGTAACATTTCTGAATCTAGAGATTTCTTAGCCCAAGTCACAAGCACTGTCAGTCAAAATTACAGAATGAGTTAAACCACCCTTAATTTTGAACTTTCAATCTCTGTGAGATTGATATCCTTACATCTTCAGTGAGGGTAAATAACCAATAAATAACTGTTCATTTCTTGGTAATTGGGTAAACCCTGAGTGTTCCATGTGTACTGGCATAAAAACCTCTAAACAGTACATGTGGAAAGTTTGGCTGCTACCTGTGTTTTCTGTTCATGAATAAGAATCATAGTCTATATGGCGGCTCATATTTTCTGCTAAGGATCATTTTCCTTCTGTGGATGGACATTGGAACTTAAGCCAATGCTATCAGTAAGAGAAGCACATGAGTTTTGGCCATCTCCTTCTTGAAAGATGCTGTCTCATCCAGTGTCTTAAATGATTCTTTTGTATTTAGATGCATTTCTCTTAGAACCTTGTGCTGTACAGTTGCGTAGTAAATCTTGTGCAAGATATTTGTAGCCCTGCCTCAGGGCCTCCTGGAGTACAGCTGACAGACTGGACTCATGAATAGAGCAATGTCATTGACAGTCCTCCAGTATTAGCAGGTTGTAACATTTAACGAGCTCCAGATTTATTTACACTCCCCTCAGAGTGCTGTTTTGGGTTGTTTATAGACATCACCATTAATGTTCGATCCACTCTTGGAAAACAATTCTCACAATCCCATGGACTAGAAAAGAATGGACATTTTGCAAGCAGTGCTCCTGATAGGATAGGTGGTCATACAGTGGCAATTCACAGTTGTTTCTATTTGGTCTCAAAGAACTTGCAAAGCAGATAAAACCTATGCAGAGAGAGAGTCTATGGTTCAAACAGAAATCTCTAGAGATGGCCTATGTAAGTGGATATCTCTATTATTATGTCCTTAACCTATTATTCTGAACTGAAAATATTGCCAAAAGGCAATAAGAACACATAGCTTCAAAATCAAAGAACACATCAGGAAATTACTATAATTACAGTGCATAGTGATATTACTCAACTAAAGGCTAAGAAAAGATTTTCCACTACGTTCCAATATACTAAAAAAAGAATTCTTCAGGGTGCTATCAGAAAAGAGCTTCATTGAATGTTTTTATCATTCCAGGGTATAAGGACTTAATTTTTTTATTAAAAAGGGATTTTTCATCTAAAATTCTTTCTTTTACAATGGCAGAAAATGTATATATGAAGCTGTTACCATTATTACAGTCTTTAAAGCACTTTTATTGAAAACTGTATGTAATAAAGAGATGTCAAGTCTTTCATAAGAGTTACCTTAATATAGAAAACTAGTGTTAGCGGAATAAAAACTTCAATATTTAAACAGATTGTGCAGTGTTTGAACAACACAGTTAACAATCTGGTTATTAAACTTTTATTCAAAAGAAAGAAAAATACGCTGTGCACTTTTTTTTTTGCTATTCCATTTCTCTTTGACCAACTTATGGTATTTGGTCCAGGTACTAAAAAATGGGCTCAAATTATGTAAAATTTACAAATGACAGGTGTTAATATAGGGTGGAGAAGTATCATTATCAATTGAATACCTGGACAATGATTATGTTACAAAATTATAAAATAAAAAGTGTAGTTGAATTGAAAAATATGTTTCAGTTATCCAAGGACAAAGAGCAGTAATATGATACCTAATGTAACCTTTCACAGCTTTATCATACCACCAGGTTTCCTCTTTCTTCCTCATGCATTGTACAAACAGAAATACAAAAAAATTTAGATTTTGTCTTGAGATGTCATTCTACATTTTTCAATTTCTTTCAAGCTTAGAATACTTACTTTGGGGACTATATTGCTGTAACTATGCAATTACCTGCCCTAAATCAGACTAAAGTTGCACTTGGCATTAATCTATGTTTAAAGTATGCATGGTTCAGCTTTTGTGATAAAATCACGTTCATCAACAAAAATAATTATTGCTTACATGAACAGTAAACAATAAGCCAAAAGGAACAGCTACCAAGAGATTTTTCTTATTCTTTGAAGATGTGAAGTCTCAAGTTTGTGGTTGTGAATTTCCTTTTATTTATTTATTTATCTATTTATTTATTTATTTATTTATTTATTTATTTTTCCAACACAAGACAGAAAGATCAGATTGCTTGGCAAGGGGAGTGGTTGTGGTGGAGCTCAGCTGCCCACCTGAGTAAAACCACCACATATACACAACCTTATTCAGTAAAATAGAAGCTGCTGACACCTCGTCCTGGTTCTTACCTTCAGTTACCACCGCTCTCTCCATATCATGACAAATGCATTTCCAAGCATGTTGCAGGAACAGAAGGAGACAGAGGCAGTGACTGCAGATCTGTCCTGGGGGACAACTCACAGGACTCACACTCCAGCCGTTGGACCTGCAGCAAGACTTTGTTTCTCTGTCATCAGATCTGGGATGCAGTTCTGAGATTTGTATCCATGATTCTACACACAGGCCATTTCTACTTCATACATCTATTTTCACTGTATTACTCATGCCATGCAAATATGAAGGGCTTGCTCTGCATTGTCAGACTGATGCACTCCCAAACAGATGTTGGGGAACACAAATGGGCTAAAGTACGGAAAACTAATCTAAAAGAGTGTTAAATTCTAGCATGGGACTTACAATGCTGAGTCTGTCTTCTGGAAAAAAAAAAAAAAAAAAAAAGTATAGAAGGAAAAAAAGGTGTCAGATGCACTTTTTTTTTTTTACTTTTTTTTTTTTTTTTTTTTTTTCCTCTGGGATTAAAGAATCTGGCCCAGAGTCTTCAGAAGAAAAAAGAAGGAAATCCATCTAAACAAAGGTGTTAATATTGTTCATATTGAACACCTGAGGGACCTGTACATCCAAACAAATGAATTCCATTTATTTTCATCTAAAAAATATGGGTTTGTTAATTTCTGCTCTTTGTTCAAAATGAATTATGTATTTGCTCTTGTAAAATGAGAATATTTTGTGAATTCTTGCAGTTTTCTGTGGTGATATAGATGTTCAAGAAGTTCTTGATTTTAAGGGAATTTAAGACATCTCTACTGTTTTCCAAGAGTACCTAGAGGTGCAGTACAGCTTTGCAAGAAAACATATTTAACAAAAAATAAAGTGGATGCTTAAATCCCATGAAATGGAATAATATTATTCCTTATGAAAATTTAGAAAATAATTATCTGAGACTGTCTGGCATACAATAAAAATGCTTTTCAGAACACTTCCACTTATATTGGCACTGCTGAGATGTTTACATACACAGTAGTTTGTCTTTACAGGAGGCCTCTATTATCCAGTGCCTATTGGCTCATATATATTATTTCGCTTCCTGAAACATTGACAAAGATAACCACCTGGGAGGCTGAAAATAAATTTCAAATGCAAGATGATTTGTTTAAAGAGGCAGACTTTTTAAACTTTTCCCTGTAGCTGTGTAACTGCAATTTTGAATGCAATTATTTTTCCCTGAGATCACACTTGCAGATATGAGCTACAAGGAGCCTCTTTTAAAAGTCTTGTTTTGAATATGGATGAGTGAAGAACCATTTATACAACATGCATCTGAGGGTTATTTAATTTTTTTCAGAATTAACCCATAACTCCTGGGAAATGACACTGCATTCTAAACTAATGTCAAACATCTCACACTGCTACTGAGAGAACATTCAGCCGTGGCCATAGAGGCTGTATGGTATTACATTTTAGAAGCTATTTTCTGTTATAGCACAGTAGCATTACAGGAAGAAATACTAGTAGAGTAGCTATAAATATGTAAATGCATATAGAAATTACACCAGATAAAACATCCAAATATTTCTTTACTACCTAGATTTTTATATGGCTAAACTATTGAGTTTACTTGATTTGTTTAACTCATGGACCCTTAAAAGTTTGAATTGATTTTTCTTTATGTACCGACATTATATTTACATAAAAATCCTTAATGATCAAGGCTGCAGCTTTTGCTCTGTAAGTTCTGTTCAGATAGCTAAGCATCTGTACCAGTTATGCACTGCAGTGCATGTTTTTCTGGCTGAGAAAACTTAGAGAAAACTACATTAATCTCTGTTTCAAAATCTGAAAAACAACAAAACCAAACAGCTCTAAATACCCTGAAAAGATGCATCCATCTGCCTGAGATAAGAATAATCATGGAAAATATCAAGCCCAAGCTATTTTGCATTATCACCATAACATGTAACAGAGCAAACATGTAAATGAAGTGGTTCACTGAACCCAGACATTTTCTGCTTCCTCCCACTATATGCATTCATTGCAGCTTAACATTTTTCCTGAAGTATTCTTCATTTCAAATCATTAACAACTTGATTTTTTCAAAGACAGACACTGAATGATACATTGTGAGTTGTTAGAAATTGCACGGCTGGGTAAGATTGGATCTGAACTTTCATTTCACTTCATAATAATCCAGGACGGTAGCGGTGAGGACATAGGTCACTGAATATCTCTGCCCAGTATTTTAGAGAATTGCAACACAAATGTTAACACTGGCATGAACAGAGATAGGTCTGGATGTGGGAGCAGCAGGAACAGAAGGGCTGTAGGAGCAGAGTGTAGTGATGGCAGCCTGATTAGCAGGTCATGGAGATCCCAACACAGCTATGTGCTCCTGACTAAAAGACTCAAATCAGTAAGGGCTACCATCAGGGTGGGGAGATAAAGAACTGGCTTGGCCACTCAGAGAAGGAGAGAAAAGACAGTGAGGAAATCCTAATGACTCATAATGTTGGGATCGAATAGAAAGGCAAAAATCCCAGGCAGTCCCTCGAGGACACAAAGGGCATTTACAAGACCAGCCTCACTCCCCAGCCCAAGAAGAGCCCAGGAAGCACAGTGAAGACTCAGAGCTGGTGTCTTGTCACAAGCACCTGTTCATGTGCTTATGTTAGATTTCTGTTAAGAGAAAGGGACATTTTCCTCCCATAAGGGCTCCGGTGGAGCTTGCAGCAACAGTCTAACTTTATTTCCTCTTGCCCAGGCCAGGTGATCTTCCAGGTCCCCAGAGCAGTAAGACGAGGTCCATCATAAAAACAACAGCAACACTTGTCACTGAAGCTGCTCAAGTTTACCAAGGGAAAAAATGGGTAAAGACAGCAGTAGTTAGCTGAGAATTTCTCTCCCTAAGAACAACACAGAGATGTTTAAATGTTGAGCTTTCCTAGAAAAATCCCAGTTACGTCAATACAGATTTGGCTGGGAGAACAGCAGACTGAGAGTGCTCTTTTCTACAACTTCCAGGAGTTAAAGTCCCTGCTGCCCTGACCAAGAGCTGAAAAACTGCCCGCAGGAGAGCAAACTGGCTGTTAATGGGTTTGGTTGTGCTGTGTGAAGGGCCCATTTCTTTTCAATCAAAACGTTTCATTCCTTCAGGGGGTTGGCACTTAACATGATGGGGAGTTCAGTTATTCTACAGCTAATAAATGCATACTACAGCTTGCTGTTGTATGGAAGAAATATACTTCGCTTGTTTTATATTTCAAGGCACACAGTTTGCTTAGATTCACCAACCTTATTTCCTCAAGCCTGTTCTATATTCATTACATACTTACAAATCCCCTGCTTCTTTGCATTACAGGGATATTTGCCATAAAATATATTTCCTTGGATTCCAGTATCTTCAAAACACCTCAGGTATTTTCACAAAATCCATTTTATTTTCTTCCTAGTGAAGTTTATTAAAATATCTGCTGCTACAGGCAGCAGTACGTGGAAAGAAGCCATAAGTCATACTTAACTACCTTTCTCCAGTCATGCTACTGAGAGCTAAATAAATTTAAACCCTCTTTTTGACTCCATTGACTCCCAGACGTGGTGTTTCCCTTACTAACTGGGGTCATTTGTTTAACAGCCATCAGTGGTCCGACTGGTGATTAAAGATCACTGTTAGCCTCTCTCATCCCATAATTATTAGCACCTGTCAGGGAGCTGGGCTTCTGAAATGCTTCAGTGACTTGTCTTTTAAATTCTTCAGTGCTTTATCTTAATCTCTCCCATTTTGTTCATTCTGTTTTTCCATTATTTACCACTGTAGTAAAGCAAGACCTAAGGCCTTGCTTTTACCTGCCATTAAGACTTCCACCCAGGGTTAATTAATCTATAACACTGGGCATCTCCCCCGAGCTATGCTTCTTGCTCTTCCACAGAGAAACCATTGTGAACCAAACACTGTGTATGCACCTCACAGGGGTATAGGCAGTTGTCTTTCTGTTCCCAACACCCACGATTACCTTGTGAATTTTTTGTCACATCTTTCCCCCACCACCAGCACCCCCCACACGCACCACATGGCTCTCCCTCTCCTTCTCAGTACTGGATACCTCTGTGTCATCTTCACACCGTACATTTCATCCCCTTTGTCATGCTTCAGAGTGCAGTTCATTCGGTCTCTAAGAAAGAAGAACGAGACATAACTTGATTACTATCAAAGAAATAAAATATTATATTAAATGTGCTAATGTCATAAAGGAAGAGAACAACACAGCAAAAAAGCAATAGCCAAACTCAAAAAAAATAAAAATAAAAAAAAAGTGATTGAAATTCAATGTAAATGTTTAAACAGACAGGGCAGCTTACAGAACATGCAGGTTCTCTATCTCCAGATGCCTCCATGTCATGACTGGATGCCTTCTAAAAGACTACTTTAAATCAGATTAAAAGTATGGCTCAGTATGAGGCAAAGTGTGTGAAATGGTCTGATTTTCTGCAATACAAGAAGCTAGCCCAGGCTAATGACTGCTTCTTTCTTAAATTCTCAAACTTACATACATTATCTACAGTCCTAGCTTTTTTTTTTTTATCAGAATCTTTGTTTACAGTTTTGGGTATTGTGTATTGTATATTGTGTATACAGTATTGGGTATCCATCCTGTACATTGCTTGGCCAAAAAGAGGCATTTTGTTTAAAAGAAACTGGTAGTGACAACAACAAAGATACAAAATTGCCAGTTTCTTACCTGGTTATTAATTGTGAAAAACTGGCATAAGGAAACTGCATAATGGAAAGCAGAATTATTCTGAGGACAGCAATAAAATCAGTAAGAAACAAACCAAAATGAAGGACATAGTTTAAGCACTTTGGATCTTGTTTATGTGCTTTGTTTTTCTTTCCTCTTTGCATTAACTACAGCTATTTATTTATTTATTTAATGTGAGATAGCAGCAAATAGGACACTAATTGAAGACTATTTAGGGGATCTTTTAATTTTTGTTACCATGTACAGAAAATTGAAGTTAAATATGATTTGTACAGGAGTGAGTGTGGATGAAAATAAACCCATACTCCATTCCTAGTGCCTATCTGACTAGGTTGCATTACAAGATACAGGAAAGAGATCCATAACACAAAGAAATAAAAAACATGACCCGAAAAGATAAAAAGAAATAACCTTAAAATTTGATATTATTCCCTATCTACCACCAAAGTTTATTTAGCTTTAAAAACTACAGCTTTGACATGATGATTGTTAACCTTCATGAACAATCTGCAATGTGTGTCATTGTTTTCCTGCACTTGTGTAAAATGCCAGTGAATCAGGAAGGTATGCCAAGGCAAATCACGGAATTTGTATTAGGTAGTTTATTTCACCCACTTTAATCCAAAGAACTTCGTTGTGGTTTAGCCCTCGCAGGCAGCTCAGCACCACACAGCCACTTGCTCACTTTCCCCAAGTGGGACAGACGAGAGAATCAGAAAGGTAAAAGTGCAAGAACTCATGGGCTGAGATACAGGCAGCTTACTAGGCCAAGCAAAAGCTGGATACACGAGCAAGGCAAAACAAGGAAATAACTTGTCATTTCCCATCAGCAAGCAGATGTTCAGCCACTTCCAGGACAGCAGGATTCATTATGGGTAATGGTTCCTTGGGAAGACAAATGCCATCACACCCAATGGTCCCCCCTCCCCTCCTTCTTTACCACTGTTTTATTGCTGAACACGACACTTCCCCTGGTGTGGGACATCCCTTTGGCCAGCCTGGGCCAGCTGCCCTGGCTGTGTCCCCTCTCAGCTCCTGGTGCACTCCCAGCCTCCTCACAAGCAGGGCAGGATGAGGTAAGGGCTGTTCTGCAGCAGCTAAAACCATCGGTGTGTTATCACCACTATTTTCATCACAAATCCTAAACATAGCATCATACAAGCCTCTATACGGAAAATTAACTCTACCCCAGCCAAACCCATGACATTTATGAACATACAATACCCGAACATGTAGTATAAACTTAGTTTATAGTCTGTTGCATTTCTAATGTGTGTGAAAATTTTAAATAGAATGTAACAGTTTTAAATATTTACAAAAATTCATAGGATTGTAGAGTTCTTGAATATTATAGTTTACATAAGCATAAGTTAATAAAAGATAACAAGTAAAAGAGTTCTATCTCTGTAGTTTTATTATTAAAGGTTGCTTGAAAACAGGTTATATTAAGTGAAGAAGTTATCAGAAAGGCACCTGGAAGTTCTTAAAAAGGGGGATGTGCAAGCTATACATGATCTGTAAATGCAGGCTCTCTGCAGGGACTCCACTCAGCTGCTCAGGCTCACAGCTAGCAGACAAGGAAAAGCATCCTCTCTTCAGACAGCACAGGTTGCCCAGGGAGGTGGTGGAGACACTGTCCTTGGACAGTACTGGACTGGATGTACTGTTATCTGACTAAGTACAGAAGAAGAAAGTCTTAAGAGACTGTTTTCTTGTCCTTGAGACAAATATCAACTGTTTATTCAGCTGTTAAATTCTCTAATACAGAAGATGTTGCATTACACAGGAATGCATCTCTGGATCAGGATGAGGAAAGGGGTCTCTCTTGGAAATCCATTTTTTCCTCTAGCAGACTTTGTTGTGGTTCAATTACAACTGGGAATCTCACAGTTTATAATGCTACATGTGGGCTAAGAAGAAAAATAATCAGAGGTAAGGTGTTGTTTATCACTACTCCATTAGCAAGCTGCAACATCAGTTACACACATCCTGCCTGGGCCCAGGGCAACAAAGAAGTAATTAATCATTTATTTCAAAGCTAGGGCATCAATGATGGCTATGGCCAGGGTAGGGATGAAATACTCAAAATCCTTCCAAGGAAGCTCTAGATCCTGGAGTTTTCATCTTATCTAGAAAGTCTTTGGGTATTTCCTAAGCTTTTGCAAACTTAAAATATAAAGCACAGAAAAATAAAAGCAAGCCTATGTTGTATTTTGTCCCAGCAGTTCCATAAAAAGTCAGCTAAAAAAAAAATATAGAAAAAATACGGTTGCTGCCAGAGTCTAACATATTTAGAGATTCTAATTGTGAGAAAAAAGCCACAATCCACAACCATTACATGAGTAGTGTTTTAGATAAAAGGAAAAGTTATCACTGGGCCTAGTGGTTAAAGGAGGACATAGATAAGAAAATGTCTTCCTTCATATCTTTTACCACCACATCATTGATCTCTCTCAAAGTATAGAAGAATATGAGTCTTTTAAAATATCATTGCAGTGGCTTTTTGCTCAGTGGTAATTCAGCATGAAGTCTATGAAGAGAAGCCAATGTAAGACCTGAAGCAGTCATGCACTTTGCCACTTTCATTAGTCTTCACAAATAGATCTTTTAAATTTCAGCAATGGGAAATATCACTCAAATATCTAGTTTATGGCTCAACAAGTAAATATGATATAGATAAATATGATGTAGTACTCAAAAAGCCTACATCTTAAAGTAGAATCAATATAGTCCACAACATAAAATTCTTCTGGAATGATCAAAAATAAAGAGAAAAAATAGAGTATCTGGAGAGCAGCAGCACACACTGTACCAGCCCACCTTGGTAGTAAAGTGATAGATTATACACCTCATGAAAAGACTTAAAATATATGCAAGTCATTTAAAGATACCTCCTTTTTTTTTTTCTTTGTTTATTTGTTTTCATACAATCCTCTCACATTTAGTTCAAAAGTACATAACATTCATTCAAAAATACATAATAAGGAAGAACTAAGAAACAAAATAGGACACTACTGTCTTACGATAATTGCTATCACATAAGAGAAAAACACTTTGTCAATGTAGATAATCAAGAAGCAAAAAACACAATCAGGTCTCCATTTCAATAATTTTCTTTGCCTTTATAATAATTTCTCAATTTGGTCCATCTGTGTACGGGACAGGATTTTTGCCTTGCCCATATGGAGAGCAGCAACACTGAAATGCTTTGCTTGTTAAAAAATAATTGGGAGAAAATCAGTTTTGGGTAAATAAAATGAAAACTTTGAATTTATTAAGTTATCTCATACTTCAGTAAAAACTATCTACCATGCTGTTTAGCTCCTGCAAGTCATTGCTAGGACTATTTGTGCACAGCACTGTGACAGTCCAGTACAGTTTTTCCAGTTTGTCTTGAAAAAGCAGTGTGTTTCCCAGCACATGTGAATTCAGAAAACACAATTATTACAACTCCTAGCTTTGTATCTCTTGCAGGTTGGCAGCGTCTCATAGCTGCAGAACTACTAGACAAAGAAAATGTGACTTGTCAGTAACTTGGTGCCTTGAATAGTTTCTATGGTGTTGGTGCCTCACATGCTGCAAGATCTGGTCAGAGATATCTTGCAATTTGAGCAGATCGGTTTAGCTACAAAGTTAGTAAAGCTGCTTTCTGTTCATACCAATCCTTTTCTTTCTTTTAAGATATGATGCTTTTTTTCTACATTCTTCCTCTGACTCAACAATACCTACTCAAAATCCCAGAGTAGAAAATGAAACGGACAGGTTTTTGTCATCAAACAGTACCAATTGTTTGTTTTGCTTTTATCTTTTAAATAACATATGCTGGCTAGTGCTTTCATTAAACACATACATTTTTGAAAACCCTTAAGCCACTGCTTCTAGTTACTCTCCTTGAAGATGTACTAGCTGGTAACATGGGAACTTTCATCATATATCAATTAGTTAGTGAGAGAGAGCTGGTGCACATGCTAATTTACTGTTTTCATTAAATGGAGCTGAACAGCATTAACACTGATGAGTCTAATGAAACGAATATTACATCTCAGTGGATCCTCTGACTCAGAGGCAGAAAAGTACCTGCAGCTACAGGAATTTTCCACACTGAATTTTGAAAGAAAAATAAGTTCATACAGCTAATGCATTCATACACAAATCCACAGAAAATATCTGTTAAAACAAAAAAATAAAATGCTGTTTTCTTCTTAAAATTCCTTCTTAAAAAGAATTTATGTCTGGGAGGGATGCAATTTAATCTCTTGAATGGAATAGAAAAGCTTTGTTTCTGCTACATTTTTCATTGGCTGCTTTGCCTTGTTGTCCCAGAGCCTCACAGTCATGGGGCTTCGGGTGTCTCTGCTCCCACTGCCCCAGCTGTCGGGCTGTTGGTTATGCAGCCATCCGTGTGAACACAAGCTAATGTCACAAGACATTAAACATGTATGAACTCTCCAATGAAAGGAAATAGTACGGGCAAGTACACTTCTCTTTGGTTATTGTCACTTTTGCTTCCGGTTTGCAATAAATAACCAGTGATGCCCGCAAAAATACTTGAGCACCTCAGTTGGTATTGAAGTGGGGCTTGCATACTTGCATCCCAAAGTGTGAATCCACAGTGCTCCAGATTCATCTCTTAGGATCCTGAAGGCCAATGGCTGCCTGTGTTTAAAGAATAATAAGGAATACAACAATAAGGAATCCCTTCAACCTTTATTACTTACTGAAAACAAACAAACAAACAAAAAAACAACAACAAACAAACAAACAAACAAAAAAACTCCTTTTGCTACGTTAAAAGGCAGCGGGAAAGAAAGCATTAAGAGTCAGAGAAAAACAAACAAAAAAACAAACAAAACAAAACAAAACAAACAAACAAAAAATAAAAAACCTTCCCTAGCACCAAAAAATCAAAAGCCATGAGATGACAGGGAAAAGGTAATGCCAGGGAGGGTGTGATGGGTCCCAGGCAAATTTGAAGTAAATGGGTGAATCTTAAGCACACATGGGAAATTCCAAACAGTCATGAACAAATAAGAAGGCAAAACCTATGTCTTACAGACAAAGCGAATGTAGATCATGTTTGTCCTAGAGTACCAAAAGCCAGACCAGGGGAAAGTATGAAAAATCAGCCATTTCACTTACAACTAAATTTTGTCTATCAGTGATCTTCAGTAGAAACATGATTCAGACGTACCCAAGCCATGTGCTGGAAGCAGGACTGCATGTTGTCAGCAGTGTCTCTGCTTATCTGCAGGAAGAAGATCTGCAGAGGAGTCTATATGAAATACAGCAGCTCCGGTTCTTAGCTAATGTAAATTAGTGCTAGTTTCATTATCTTTATAAAGCTGTGACAAATGTGTATCAGCTGAAGATCTGGCTTATTCTGCCTTGTTCTGCTTCCAGCAAACACCCTGTTTATCTCCATTTTAATGCAAAACACCCTATTAAAGCCTTCATTTTGACACAAGTGGGCTGCATGAGTGAGAGAGAAAGCTGATAAGGTTCCCAACAGTTGGCAACCAGATCCTCAACTAATGAGTAAAAAATCTGAATCATGGTCCCACACTTCTGATGACGAATATTTCTAGTCATTGATGTCAGTAATGCAGGTCTCAGAGAAGGGCTGGTTTGGGTAGGAGGTGTTATTCTGTAGGAAGGAGTTACAGACTATGAGCCCATCTCTGAACAGCCATACAGAGATACCCAAGCATTTTGTTCAAAGCTTTGACCTGGACTGACATGACCTGCATGCCCATACCAGTTTAATATGGTGCTGCTCATTGCTGCATGGCCATCAATATATCAATAAATCTTTCTCCTTACCATGCACCTCTTCCCAAGAAACAGGACACCTTGCCACAGGCTAAGCTTGGAGGCTGGACTTACACAACATGCTCCTAAGTGGGGCTCACATGGCCTCACGGCCACCACCAGAGAGCTTCAGACTGACAACACAACACATGAAGCTGCTGAGATTTTGTGAGTCCCCTGAAAATCCAGCTAGAACAGTTGTGTGAGAGGGGTCCCAACTGAGGTAATTAATTTGCCTCTGAGCTATATACAATATGTAGATATCCCATCCTAAGTTCAGTGGTTTGTTCTAGGGGTCAGGCTGGGCTGTTAGGAACCAGAGGAATGCCCAGGTGCCCTGGATAAACCACCATGTTTCCTTACATGTTCAAATACCTGTTGAGATGTGAGATCCAAGCCTTTCTTTTTGAAGAAAGGACCCCCTAAATTCTCCTTTCAGAAGAGCTCTCAACCCTTTTTCCTTGACAGGGGTGATCAGCAGCACTGACTTGCAGTCCATCCTGGGCATGAGTAGTCACTGAGCCTATGACACCACCACCCTAATTGTCACAACACCTATGGAGATCTAAGAGGCAGGCTTTCCTTGTCCTGGTTTCAACAGACTTCTGCTGTCCAGTATGTTGTTTAATGTAAAAGATATGGAAATACTTTATAGCAAGAATTGATTTAGTTTTACATCTTCTTATGGAATAGTGTCAGGGAGGCTATTCCCACCAGGGCAGGAGTTAATGTGCAGCTATCTCAGGTGGTTCTAAATGACTTGTGCAACCCCTCTTGTCTCCCCTGGCAAAGCAGGGGAGGAAACCAGCTCTTTTCCCATTGCAGAAAGCCAGGAAGTGATTGCCAATGCAATAACAGAAGATGACTGAAGACTGAATAAAGTTTCAGATGAGTAAACGGAGTGTTAGGATTTCTTGCATTACATACCATGAAGAGACCTAGGAATCATGCAGAAATGACACCACTGGTTACTTGCTGTTTTTTGGCTATTTTTGAACTCTCTTCCTTTCCTCATCAACACTTTAAAGGCCAATATGTTAACCTGTGATAGAGTATTTCCAAAGGTCTTGTATCCATGCCCTATATGAGAAAACAGCTAGTGGTTTGCATGGCTGATTCAGATGTTGCTGCCATCTGCAATAGTCTAAATACTATGTCTCATTTGAGAAGAGATATAAAAGAAGGCTCATAAATGCATGGCTAACCACACGAGAAACTGAAAACCTAAGGAATAGTACTTTCTGTACAATCTCAAACACCATAGAAAGAATGTTTATACTTTTAGTGCTAAAAGAGATCAATTTTAGCATTCTGCAGAAATAGGGCTCATTGAAACTAACGTGAGAGAAAATTACAAACAAATTACATATGTGGACAAAATAGACACATATCTACTCTTTCCTTCAGGCATTAAGCTGGAACCTAATTTAATTAGAATTGGAACTGGAAAATACTTCAGTAAAACAAAAATATGTTTGAAGTCGTCAATGTATGCAATAGGAATTAATTCTCCTTCCAGAAACAACATTTGTATAAAAAGTGCAAGAGAAATCTTCACAACTAATTTTTGGAAACAAAATAAAGCAATAATTTTCTGCCCCATAGCAAATGGGTGTCAGATCAGATAGAGAATTATGCTCAAACCTGTTGGAATTTCTGATTTTTCCTTACAGATACATTTCCTAAATTTCTCACTCTTCTCACCACTTTTATTTGAACAGTAGTTAGCCTGAATCTTTCCTGGAATGGCTGCTGAAGACCTGACTGAGGACTGCAGCAGGGACCTCAGCATTACTGAGCAGAACCAAAGGATTGCTTCGCATGCTGATTGTGCTTGCAGATTTATTCATCCCAGAATAGTATTTCCCTTTCTTCAGTCTCATGCTCAGCTCAAAATCCATTATACTGCCTAGATGTTCCTTGGAGAGCTACTCTTTAATCAGGTGCTCCCCATTCCCTATTAGTGCATTTGATTATTGCTGTTTACATATCACACTTTGCAGTTCTTCTTACTGCATATAGATTTTTTTTTTCTGATTATATCAACTCTAATATCAACTCTTTTCTGCCCTGCAGCATAACTATAGTACTTCTGTTTTTTGTTTGTTTGTTTGTTCATTTTTTCTTAATATAAGTACCTTATCTAGCCCTTCACCCTGAATGCTAGTGAAAACATAGATGAGACTAGAGTGAAGACAAATCCCCGTAGAGCTACATAAATATATGTTTCTCTTTTATCAAAAAAATACTAAAAAGCATTTATTGTGCATGATTTTAGTTGCAGGCAAGAGTTTTTCCAACTAAACTATAATTTAGATATAAGCTGTGAGTATCATGTTAAACATAGTGAAAGGTCTCACTAAGAACCAAGGCACAAAATATTCACAGCTCATATTTTATCCACAAAGGCCATTTTCCCAATATGAAGAGAATTAGTTTGCATTTGCCAAGAACAAGTTACATGACAAGAGTGTTGGTGGCAACTCATGTCAATGTAATTTTCCAGTTACTTATGAATAGGTTGCTGAATTATTTGTTCCAAATTTTTTTCTGAACATTAAAGTCAGCTGAGTGGTATGCTGCTCCCTTGCTCATCATCTTCTCACCCTTGTTACCCCTAAGGAAACAAACAAAAACAAACAAACAAACAAACAAAAAAAAAGAGCAATGATGTTGTCAATTTATGGCACTTCATCTATCCTTTGAGGATTTCCAGAGGTGACTCCTGCTGGCTCTGAGACCTTTTTACCCAGTGCTTTTTCTGTCTTAGAACAAAGTTCATTAAGAAAAGCTAAAAATATCCTACTTATCCATGTCTCTTATTTACTTCTAACTAAGGCAGAGAGCTTACTGCTTGTATTAACTGCACTAATCTCTACTTGTACCTGACTTCTACTAAAGGGTGAAAGGTAAGTGGATGCCTTGCTAATAGTTAATAAAAAATTGAACCTTCCCCAACACTTTTTATCTTTTATGTAATGTAGTAAGACAAAATATTTCCTGAAGTTCAATTAGAAATTCAGTTCACCAAAATTCAATATAACTCATAATTGCAAATGGTTCAGGCATGCAGTGGAATTCATAATTGTCTATTGTATTTCCTTTAAATCCTGGTTAATCTCACACTGCTCCTGTATTAGAATAAAAGCAGAGACATGCACAATGAGAGTAACATCAGAACATCAATATAAATTGATTGAAATATTTTGCTGAGGATGCAACTTGCATGTTAAAATGAACGTTTAAGTTGTGATACACAATTGAAAATGAGAGATTAATTCAATAATGGTCATGAACTTTCATCTTCTTAAACTGTTATTAAATATACTGTTATTAAGTATTATGTAAATCATTAATTGTACCCGGAAAAGAAAGTACTGTTATGCAGATTCCATTTCAATGGCAATAAACACAGAGAGAGAAAATGATGCTTTCTTGCCATATTTGAACTAGAAAAGGAGAATTTGCACACCTTTTGGTGAGTAGAAAAGTATTAAACCTGAGGGGGAAAGCCAGACCTAGAAAAAACAAACTTTTTGATCTGGCAGCTTCTAAAAGGCAATTTGCACTTGATCTGACTTACATATTAAATACAGTAGATGATTAACTCAAAGAGTAATTGCTTTTAAATTCATATTTTTGAAAGCACTAGCACTTCAGAAGTAAATCAAGAAGTGATTTTAGAACTATACAAGTTGAAAATGCTGTCAGCTTTAATACATCAGGCTATGGTACCCTCCATCTCTATTTTCTCCCAAGATCCCTTGCTTGTGGGTCCAGAGGAAAAGTTTAGCTAAATTGCTGGAACTTCATTTTAGCCTTAATTAATAAAGACTTTTAAGCATGTGTCCAATTCTCATTTAAATGAATGAGGATTGAGTGCTATAGTTAGGAACAGCCTGAGTTTACTCATTTCTTGAGTATCTTTCAGCCTTCAATAATAAAATAACACTAGAAGTAACCATTTCTTATTTAGCAGAGATAGAAGAAGCAGACTATGGTTGTATTAAAGTGCCATCTGTGAAGATTTGGGGTGACTGGAGATAGCAATGGGCAAAACCTTGCAGAAAACTTTACAAAATAGCTGAGGGGGAAAGAGAGGCCCATGTTCCTCGCCGCTTGGGTGGGGCAGCACAGAGGTGCCACACAAAATGGCACCGAATGGATTTCACTGCAGATATGAATGTGTGACAACTGCAGGGTTGCACAGGCCTCTGCTGAGGCACCTGCAGGGCATCTGCATCCATCTGGATGGGAATTGCTCTCCCGAGAAAATAAAGAAAAACACTACACAGCAACATTACATTAGTCCTGCGCTTAATATGTCAAGAGGCAGAAACAATAAGACACCGCAAAGTGCAGCACTTTCAAGAGAGTTGCAGTAGGAGGAGATATTGACAGTCAAGGTTAGCAAAGTAAAATAGAAACTTTTAAGGACCCTTCACGTATTCATTGAAGCTGGAGGGCTGGGGCTGCTCCACTTTCAGCTCTTGTCAGAGCTCACACTGACTGCAGCGAGCTCAGAATTGGAGTTGAAGGCCCCAGTTGAGGAGAGCACTTAGCCAAATCCTTAAGTGTTTTGTTGATGAGGGCTAGGCTGAAGGATGTGCTTAATGTGCAGGTGCCAGTGCTCATAGAAAGTGAATTGAAAATGCAGATCCCACAAGGACTGCAGCGTAAAGTTTCGCATTTGCTCTCTGACAGGCATTCTGCTGGCAGAACCTTCCTGCATGCAACTTGCAGCAATGTGACTCTGACAGGAACAAAGGTGCATCATTTAAAGAAATACATAAATCTGCATGTCTTTTGCTGTTCCTGGCACCCCAATGTGTAAATGTTCAGTGGAATACTGTCACTGTGTGGCAAGATGAAAGCATCATATGTTGACTCGAGCTTTTATACACACCTGTGGACTTGTGTAAAGCACTCTGCAGAGCAAGATAGTAACCATTGTCCTCAATTTCTAAATGCACTTTGATCATGAGGAACAGATATTTAGGAAAGGTCTTGTTGGACATAAGAGATCTAGAAAGAATACCGGTGTTATAACTATGCCCTAGAAGCATGAAAGCACAATGGCCACCCCAGAATATGTAAAGATGTTTCACTGCCCGTATCCCATTTATGATACAAATTAATCCAAAGGCACAACCAAAGAGATGCATCCTTAGGATGCTTAATGTACACAGACAACAAGGCTAAGCAGTGCCTGCCTTTTTAGTAACCTAATATTTAGAGAGGGACTTCTAAATCACTTCTCAGTGGTCACTGGCTACAATACAGAGAGGGTCCAAGGAACTACAGTCATGGGAATTTCCTACTCTTGTTTGAACACCTACATCAGTGCTCTGCAGCCAGCCACCTTCTCTCTTGCCTCTTCTTCTCTCTCTTACATGTATTCACATGCATGGAGCAAATTTTATTTTCAGCATTGGTCCATCTACAACAGGAGATGTATTCTCACCGAAGAGCTGGTGCTGCTCACAGGCAGGCACTTCCCTGGAAGGAGCGAATTCTTCAGGACTGAAAAAGTCAAATCAAATGGAGTCCAACCTTTTCCATGGTAAGCACTCCAGACACAGGTTTGTTATATAAAAAATTGGCCTCACAATATACTTATTCTAGCACCATGTGTGGGAGGACAGAAAAAGACTTTTTTTAATGGAAATGCAAGATTAAGAGGCAATTTTTAGCTTCCCCATTTGCAATGTGGAGCTTTTCTAACTACGTATCAGGATTGCCAAGTTCCTTGAAAGAATTGCTTTTAAGAAAGCAGATACAAGCATAAGAAATTTAATAGGATGGTGCCTTAACTTGGAAGCTACATGATGCCTTTCTGCATCTTAAGGGCAGTACAAGTGTTTTGAATTCATATTTTTTTTGTACCCATTAATTTATCTTGGATCAAAGAAAAGAACTAGCACTCCGCCCTTTGGTGATATGTAATCATTTCTGTATCTTTCAACTATTAGATATTATGTTATATGTAGGAAAAATACACTACATACCCTACTGATACCATAAACCTGGTGAGCACTGATAAGAAGTATTAGTTTCCATTTTTTGTCTTCGAAAGAATGAAAAGCCATTTCACATTCCTTTCTTAAAGGAATGCATTTACTTCAAACCTTGAAAATATCTAGCAGTTCAGAAAGACATGTATTCCCTTCTGGCTAACTTCTTTAGAGCGGTGATGAGGTGATAAAGCAGAGACATGGAAGTTAATGTATTATTTGATTGCTATTAAGTCAGCATTCATTTCTCAGTCCTCTTGTTTATCTAGAGTAATGACTGGAAGCTACAGCTTCAACCTTTCACAGCATGATGACAGTAAAGCAGTGATATGTACTCCCAGCAACTTATTTTTCAAGGATTACCTAAGAGAAACTAAGCTGAACCAGAAAAAAAAAAAAAAAAAAAAAGTATATAGTTCATTTCTCAGCTTTCACATTTGGGCTAGGCTTGGACCTATTATTTTTACAACTCAGATTTTCACAGTAATTTCCAAAGAGCAAACACGCCAAATATTGCATGTCAGTACTGCTGTGCTAGAGATACATGAATAACAGGGTGAAAAATAAAATTATTGAATAGTTGTGGACTTCTTAGTTGTCACCATGTTAACAGTCTCCTACACAGCAAATATAAATAGACCTCAAAAAAGTATGCCTTAGTGCCCCATATTAGGTGGGAGTATTCTCCCCCTATATTTTGTGATCTGATTAGCTAAATTTGAGTCATCTGTGTTTAAAGTGACAGTATACTGTTCAGGACTTGCAGCCTTTTTCTGAAATTCCCAGGAAATCCTTTAATTATCATCATGTCCAGTCTACCTCTTCCAAGCAAAAGGGTTTTGGAGCTTTATTTTTTAATGTAGAGATATTTTGTCAATTCCATTCTCATAGAAAGGTTTTAAAAGCTGTAAGTGCAACAAAAACTGTGTAACTCCATTATCAGTGCAAAGCTGGACTGTTCTGAGATAGACTGTTGGCTGCAGTTGCTATATTGAATCAAGCTAGTTTCATCCAAGAAAACGAGGATAAAATACTGCCAAGAAAAAGGAAACGAGAACTGTGCTTTAGCTGTTTGGTCTGTGGTTAAAAGTAATCAACATGGTTGGGGAAGTTAGGTGTATTACAAAAGCAGCAAAGGTGGGTATAAATCAGAATTCAAAAAGATACATCTTCAACATCTGCAAACCTCTTGAAAAGATAATATGAAAGACAGAAAATAAAATTAGATGCTTATTTTTAACTTTATTTAGGTATTCTCTAGCCCCCTGAGTGAACCAGCCCAGGGTAATTCTGCAGTTGGTTCGGGTTTGTTGCCTTCTGGCTTGTGCTGTTGTTGTCACCAATGCAAATTACAGAACTGTTTTTGTTTTTACTCAGTAAAAATGCAATGAAATGTAGTCTAAGATATGTCCTCACAACTGTAGTTGCTCATTTTTTGCTACAATGAAATTAATAGTGTGCTTCAGCTAATGTGAGCTGCAAGATGACTTTACTATGATGATAGTTTCTGATTAGATAGTCATGGATGATTAGCAAGGGTAAGGTCTGAAATATTGGACAGGGAAGGCAGGGCAAGGACAATTTCTTGGGAGGTGCATTTGTGTCAGTTTGTGTCAATAATTGTATCCTCAGTGTTTACACACCTAGTTTATCTCTACAGCTTTTATCTAACCTTTCATTCAGTACTACTCACTTTCCAACCTGAACCGTACTTTCTTCCCCTGTGGAAGGTCGAATGAGGACAAGGATTCTGCAGGGCAGCTTCTTGATTTGCTTACAGTAGTGTCCTCAAAATATCATTTGAGATCCCCTTGCCTTCTTCCTCCCACCCCACTATTTTTTTTTTAAGGATGTGGAGATGAGCCAAAGATTTGCAGAGATCTTGCTCTAAGATGGAACATCTCTGTGGGCTGATATCAGAACAGCAGCTTCCTGCAGCTGCTAACACATCATTTTGTAACAAAAAATGTCCCCACCTTCAGCTCAGCTAAACCCTACAGTGGTGTGCACCAGGGCTAAAAAAGAAGCCTGATAGACTTGTGCTGAAGAAGAAAGACAGGAAGGAAAAAATGAATATTAATAGAGGCAGGTTAAACTAGCTTTTTTTTTTTTTTTTTTTCTCCAAATTAGACAAAATTGTCTTTTTGGTAGAGCTCAGTCAAGGGACAGTTCAGACACTCAGTTCTGAGCTGAGTTAACCAGGGCCTCAGACTGAAGCAGGAGGTGGGGATGTAGATGGACTGCACGAATCTTCACAGTATACTGAGATGTTCTCATGTGCCCATTTATACCCAAGGTAACTCCATGGCTAACTTAAATGAAAATGAGGTGAGGCATCGCTACAGACCGGATATTAGTCAGTGACTATGAAACACATCAGGAAGAAGTAGATAGTATTCCTAGTGGCAATGATTTGGAGAAAGCTGAAGAGATATGCACTGCTGTTGAAGAGACACAATACCCTAAATTACCAAATTAACAGGTGACACAAGTCCTTGCAAGAAAACCAACAAAACCAAGAGGCAGATGTGCTTTTCAGACATTAAAAAGTCCTGTGAATCTCTAGTGGTAATTTTTACCTTGTCCTGTGAGAATGAAATTTTAGAGAACGTAACCAGAATGCAAACATAGTTCAGCTATAGAGAATTTTCTATCAGCTGCAGCTCTAACAGAAACATTTCAAAACACACCCACAAAGAAATGCTCTAAGCAGGAAGACTCAAGGCTGCCATTCAAAAACTCTCACTGGCAACTCTGCTGAGGATCTTCAGGAGACAGGAAAAAACAGCATGGATACTACTGATGATGGGACATTAGGAAAGACAGAAAACCTTCATGAGAATGTGGATGGACTTTAAAACTTTCTTCCTTTCCCACTGCTGACATGTATTTTTTTTCTCATAGAACAAACAAACAAATAAATAAATCTTACTGACTTCTTCAGTCAACTTTTTTTCTGCTGTAGATGAAAGGGACCTCCCAGCTTAATTCCCCTCTGTAACATCTGTCTGACATCCTTTGAGAAAGGGACTCTGCAAGGTCTGATACCTCCATTTTTAACAGACATGAAAGACATTCATAGACAGGTTCATCTCTGTTCCCACAACTCTTTGGTTATGCTGTGCACCAGAGCTCTGAACAGTCTGGACATTAGCCCCATCATCATCAAAAGGAAATTACTAAGACTTCACACTGGACAAGGAACATGTAGTGGTAAAAAATAAACAGAGAGCAGGAATATACAAGGCCAAGTATCAGTTAGGAGTTACCAATTTAGAAACAAGTAATCTACTTCTATCCATCCAGAACTGAGTTCATATGTCAAGTGGGAAAATTGTCCTAACCATACTCTGCTGGGGTCCCAGTTGACTGGAGACTAACAAATCATAGAACTGCAGAATGGTTTGGGTTGGAAGGGACCTTAAAGATCACGTAATTTCAACTCCCCTGCCGTAGGCAAACAACTTCAGTGAGATCAGGTTGCTCAAAGCCCCATTCAACCTGGCCTTTAATACTTCCATGATGGGGCATCCACAACTTCATGATGCCCATCCTACAGGAAGGACTGTAAGGAGAACATAGAGAACTACAGGTCTGACATCAGTTTTATTTTTATTTTTTCCTTCTTGTTTGTTTGTTTGTTTTTCCCTATTTAAAATACAAAGAAGGAATTTGTGGACTAATTTAACATTCACAGAGGTGATAACTTGGAAGCAAATAAGTAAAACATCTCATTTCCTCATTACACACAGAGAGTTCAATTTCCCAAGCAGAATGTGGAAGGGCTATAGAGGACTGCATCTGTTGTTAGCTGAGGGGAAATTCTCTCCTTATAGATGTGGCTTTCAAGCTACACTGAAGTCTTTCAGGTCAAGAAAACACCTCCCCATTCCTGTGCACATGCCAGCAAAACTTCTGCCAGAAAATACAGTCTTTCTGAGGACAAACTTGAGAAAAGGCTGGCTCAGCAGATCAGGCTGATGCACACAACCGCCCCTCAGGCATGGGGGCTGAAGGAACAGCTTCAGTGCACTGAAGAACAACCTCACATTCTGTTCTGAGTTAGACAAAGATCATTACCCAGTAACACAAGCTAATTCATTTGCCTGATCATCCAGGTTCCCTTCTTCTCTGAAGCAGAATGAAGTCAGCACAGCCTAAAAAAAATCAGTTCTTAAACACTTTCTCAAAACAGAAAAGGAATTCAGCTGTTGTGGAAAGAATAACAGAGAAGACAATGAGCTTGATGGAAGAGAAGTCCAACTCAAATCAACAATCAAGTCAGTCTTGTGAAAGGACAAACATATCATTGAGAAAAGTTGACCCAGGATTAACAGATGTCAGTCTTCTGCTCTCTGAGGGGAATGCCAACCTATAAATCTGACCTGGGTCCAGACTGTCAAACATGGGTGCAATAAACATTGTGGGTATTGAACGATCAAGTCACAATTGAACAGATTGAAACACCTTGTTCACCCTGGCATTTTGATGTCACATGCAAATGGCATTCATTATTTTTTTCCTTCTTCTTATAAGACTTGCTACAGAATAACAGAAATCACTTTATAACATAGCACCCTAAATAGCTTTGGAGGTTGATTAAATGCTTTAATACTGTGTCATCTGTTAATTTATCTCAGGGTTACCCACAGCTTTATATGTTTAAAATCAATAGAAATTCTCTCTTTAAGGAGATGAGCAAGCAATGCAGCACTTCACTGAACAGTGTACACAAAGCTCACTGAAAACAGTTTTATCCTTTATTAACCTAGTGAAATCTGAAAAGGCTTTTGAGGAATGTAGAGATGAGCCTTTTAAACCAGGAGAGCACCTATTATTGAAAGGCATTTTATTATGAGCAAGACAGTGATACCTAGCATCACTGCAATGACTTCAAGAAAGGACACAGAAACTGAACTTCATAAGAGCAGACACAGAGGCTGGTCAAGGGAAAGAAAAGAGACAAGGAATCTAGCCACATATTGGATGGGGACCCATGGGTCAGGATAAAGATAATTTTGCAAGGAAATGTAAAGGCAAAGGTCCCCGTCCCAGTCTTGTACTTTTTGCAACGCTCACACAGGATATCTGGAACTGTTGCTCAGGTAATGAAAGGGCCTTGCAGGATCAACCAAGTAATATCCACCCAACCATCACAATTCCTTCCCCACAAGAACAGCCCAGCTGCGGCTGTTTAAAAAATTTAATTCTAAGAAGTAATTAAGCCAGATCAATTATTGTACAATTATTACAGTACATAATATGTACTACAGACTGTTCCAATCTTTTTCTGGATTTCTGTTCTGTTGCTGCACAGTTTTACAAGAGAACTGCAGACAAGCAGTCGCTTCAATACATTAATATGTAAGAGAGCTTGTCTTGTCATCCTCTTCATCTTTTTCCACTTAGATCTGTTCCTGGTTTCTAATTTCTCACTATAAATTCCTGTGAGGTCTACAGAGAAACAGAGGATAATATCCAAAAGTTCTGATATTTGGAAGGAGGTAACACACAAACAAACAAACAAAACCCATGAGTGATATTGGCCAACTGATAAAAATAGGGTGGGGGGGAGCTGGAAAAAAATGATAAAATTCCATAGCAATAATCTATTTAGGTGAAAAAATCACCTGCTTGAATATAAAACTGGTAAAGAAAATACATGGGAAGGTCTGAAGGATGTATTACTGCAAGAATACCAAGGTGGGGCAGTTTTTGAAGGTTATGCAAAATACAAAAGAACAATATGATTCTTCTGTCTATGATGGCCAGACAAGAAGTACTGGCTTAATGGGTAGCAATAACAGTTGGAGTTAAGTATTAGGATGAACTTTAAATTGCTAAGGAGACCAAAACATTGGAGCATATAATGTCATTAGTTGGTGCTGTCCCCCTTTTAAGATCAGGAATAAGAAAGGGCCTCCTTTGGGCTGTGGAATAGACTGGATAACTCCACTCTCACCCCCAGGCCCATTCTAGATTTCGTTTGTGTGATTCCAGAGATGCCCAAACTAGCTGAAAGGATAAATTTCTCCTTAGGCATAGCATGCAGAAATTGAAACCATCCCAAGAAGAATAAAAAAAGGCCACAAACAAACCAGAATATTCTGAGCGTATCAGTCAAGAGCTTGAATGTGGAATATAGAAGTGAAAAAAAAGAAAAAAAAAGGAACTTTAATGTCATCACCTAAACAATTCTCTGGTTTAAGGGGATACTGCTTCAAGTTCCAGTATTTCTGAAAGCAATCAAGAAGCACATTTATCATAACTGTGGTTTCATCCACTGCTTCTGTGGGCAGTAGTAAAGGCCTTAATGAAGAATTGCAAATAGTTTCTATCTTTGTCATTAAAAATGCCTTGGACACATTCAGCTTTTGACATTTCAAAACCTGTTTACGGCCAAGTTGCACAAAAAGTCCCACTGTTAGACTGAGCATGAGAGGAGGAATTATATTGGTGAGTGGGAGAATGAACAAAGATGACAGGACTGATGGGTTGTGGAGCCTCCCTCCTTGGTGATCTTCAAAAGCCACCTGGGCATGGTCCTGGGCAGCCTGCTCTGTGTGTCCCTGCTTGAGCAGGAGTTAGAGCAGAGGGCCTACAGAGGGCCCTGCCAACCACAACCATTCTTTGATTCTGTAATAATTTTGAAGTATTCAGAAAGATGCCATAAGGAATTACTATGCCCTGTCCTGTGTGTGTGTGCATGTGTCGTCATGAACATGAGTCTCAGGATGTGCAGGGAAAAGCTTTCCTCTAACAACTTATTTTTATGCTGTATTAATATAATAACCAAGACACTCAGATGGAAGACAGTGAATGATTTACCTTGTTTCCGATTACTGACAACTTCAATAAAATATTTTGCTAGTTTTTAATAGTATTTACTAATAGTCAGTGCCCATCTCTTATTTTGTTTTTTGAGCACCACCAACAATGTGTACTTCAGCTCCTCAGCACACCAGAGCAGTTAATCTGATGCTTTTAACCCTTTGCCCCCTATGAGTTAATAAGTACACCCAGAATATCAATACTTCATTGAAATATTCACTCCTAATTAGAAGGATAAAGAGTGTCAAGCTCAAAAGCACTATATAGAGACAGGATGATTTAGGCCCCCCTCTCTTAATTAGCAACCACTTCAAGGAAAGAGGACTTTTTATGCGCTCAACGTTAACTAGCTGTATAAGCAGGGTTTAAAGCATGACAGAAGCCACAAGAACACTGTGCTATGGTTTGTTCAAGGCTACAGATTGTCTCCTTAAAGCAGCTCTTCCTCAAACAGCTGCAAGGGGAAGGTGAAAAACACTGCCACTACGAATTTCTGCAGTTTTAGTTAAAAAATCAAAGCAATTTTGGAACTTTTATGCAGAGATAAACTTGGTGTGGTTACAGTATCACTTATTAGATTAATCGTGCTGCTTTAACACTCATCCTTCGGTTGCAATATACTAGAAAGGAATTTCCTGAGTGTTTAACCATCCCTGACATTTTACAGGTATGCAGCCTCCCTGCTAGTTCATTAACATTGGTTACTCAAAAACATTTGGGAAGAACTATTTTAGTGCTGTACTGATTTTCTCTGAATGTATTTGCAGTCTAAGATTCACATTTCAGCTCTCAGAGACTGCAGAGAAGAGCTGAAGTAGGCTGCATTTGATCTACTTCAGTATTTCTTTTGAGTAGAATGCTGGCTTTTTGTTGATCTGAATAGTTTTACGTGAGTCAAAATATCATTTTGCAATGAAACTTTACATAATGGCAGGATTAGACAACCTTGAGCTGAACACCTTCCCTTCCTGCACCACTTAGTCATTCTCCTCTGGCATGGAGGTATTAACAGATGTGCTCAATTGTGCTGCACCACGTGAGGTTAACGCTTCAAGGCCAGAGCTCAGGACAACGTGCCTGGAAAGGAGATGGCAGCTGTGAGTGTGAAGGACTTCTGAAAAGGAAATTGACTGCACAGACTTGCACTGGTATAAAGCAGGGTCCTGCATCGACTTTGGAGCATTGGCTGGCTGTGAAGGAAGTGGTTGCATGTGTGCTCTGGTACCAGAAGAGGCATCACTGACATTATTTACACCAGTGATGACTAGTTGCTGATCTTTTCTAGGTACAGATGAATAACAAAATGCAAGAGGTTACGTCTGAGTCACTTTTTACAGTCACATTATGTAGATCCTGCACCCTTTAAAGGTATTTCTCTCTCATACAGCTATGGCTAATAAACTGGTAGGTTAGAGGCTTGATCAAATTGTTCAGGAATCTCTGCTCATACATACACACTCTCTAGATGTGGAGCCAGAGAAATAGCCTACTGAATGTCTTATTCCTGTGTACCAAAAGCTGAGAGAGTTGGGGTTGATGGGCTGCAGGGGTTGGGGTTAGTCAGCCTGGAGAAGATGAGGTTCTGGGGAGACCTTACAGCAGCCTCCCAGTACCTAAAGGGGGCCTACAGGAAAGCTGGGGAGGGACTCTTTGTCAGGGGGTGTACTGACAGGACGAGGTGTAAAGGTTTTAAGGTAAAAAAAAAAAAGGTAGGTTCATTTAGATATTAGGAAGAAATTCTTCACAATGAGTGTGATGGAACAGGTTACCCATAGAAGCTGTGGATGCCCCATTCCTGGAAGCATTCAAAGCTCAGTTGAAACTTTCCTCTTGTTAACACTAAGTAGTTCACCTCTCCAGTTCCTTTCCCCAAAACTTGCCTCTCTGCTTTTTGCTTGTTCTTTCACTCATTTGCTCATCTCTCTCATGTTTTCTCATAACTGTTTCTTTCTTTCCTCTTTCTCCTCTGCAAGCCTTTTTTTTTTTTTTCCTCCCACAAACTCCCCCAGGGCAGAGGCAGAGGGAAGAACTACGGTGACAGTATCGACAAAGAAGCAAGCTGGAGAGCAAGAGAGCAAGGGCTGGCAGTGGAAGTAGAGAGGAAAGTGCACTTTTGAAGATGAAGTATTAGAATGAAGTTTTTAGTGACATAGAACCAAAAAGCTGTCTGCAGAAGGAATGTTTTTGATTTCCCTTCAACGTCTGAGAAAAAAATTTGAGTAGTCTACTATTGTTCCGACATGAGAGCTCTGGCAGCCTTCAATACTTCAAGAAGTTGGTTTGGCAGCATGACCAATATTGACTTTCTTATACCTTTCACAAGTAAACACATGTTATTTTCCACTTATTATTGTCTCTTCGTCTCTTTTTAAAATCTATTGTCAGATACAAACACATCAATTTTTCTTAGCACATTAAGAGCTCATGAGTGCACATTATTTCAGCAAAAATAAGTCTGCTACAGAATTTATTTTTTTTCCCCAAGAGTTAAAATTCTTATATACTATCAGTGAATCTTGCTATATAAAATTTTCAACAGAAGTGACTGTTCGTTCATCACAAGGCCATTGTTCTGTGCCACAGATCTCCTGACAGGTGAAGAGAAACCTGTGTTCCCATCCACACAGGCATAAATCCCTTAGGCAAACATCTCAGGTAGAACCCATTTTACCTACACATTTAAATTAGTAGTTATGTAAGGCTACGTCAGCATTTCCATCCTTTGTAGTTAATGGGAAAAAATAACAAGTGAGAATATCTGTAAAACACAAAAGACATGTTGCCCTTCATCGGTGCTTTTTTTGGAAGCCAAAGTTTTGGCCTTCGCTGCTGTCCAGCAGCAGGCATGTTCCCCTGACTACAGCCTGCCTGTTGTACAAGTTTGTCAAGCAAGAGGAAAAAAAAAATGTTCCCTGAAGACAAAGAATTTGTGCTGGAAGACAAGAAATCTCACTTAGAGAGATGCAGTGGCTAGGGAAATTACCTTTATGAGAGGGAGTAGGGACAGCAGCTGAGAGGCCCATGAGGTCTTACCCTGCATATTGATCAAGCCAGGAGTAGGGCAGCACCACCGCAGGTACACTGAACTGCATCGGAAGGAAACATGGAGGGGACATTTCTCATGGGTACAATTTATGATGCAGAAGATGAGATGTTCATCAAGGAGAAGGCACTTTTTAAACTTGCATATTCCTCCTCCTTATTTTCAAAAAGGCCTGGACAGGATGACAAGCCATGGGCTCAGAGTGCCCTTTTCTAAGCCTGCTGGCCCTGGCTGGTGAGGGATGACATTTAGGAGCAAGCTATTCCACACACCAGAGAGCCTTTGAGGGTCATATTATTCTTCAGACTGAGCCTTGACTGAAAACTATCCACAGGGAGAGACAGGCTGCTGGTCTTTTCCACTGTAATTTAAACCCTGGTGAGCACTGATGATTTTATACATTCAACTTCATGCCCAGAACCCAGTGGATGCTTAGCTGCATACCATCCCCAGAATTAGCACACAGACAACAAATTGTGCTTGATCCCTCTTGGTAAAGGGACAATTCTGGAAATATTATATAAAATGGTACTCTAATGGGACAGCAGCTTCAGCAGCCATTATTACAGAACTCATTTCCCTGAGCTCTGTGGTTTCCTCCTGCCTCATCTCCCTCCCAGCTTGCTCTGGATGATATTTCCCTCTGCAGAGTGCTGACAAGATTAGTGCTATTTGATTAGGCTGTAACAGTGGAAGCAAAGGATGGTTTCAGTTGTCAGTGGACTGTAATTTAGAAACAAAGCTAGTAACATGGTCCATACAAAAACGTTAACAATTCTCAATGGACAGTGATAACACATTCTTTTTTATGCTCTTTTGCTATTAAGCATATTAATTTATCCCAAAATTACCATTTAAAAGCTGTTCTTTCACACCGTCTGAATCACATACAAATTAAATAAATTAGTCCATGAAAAAGATACTATACACACATATATAAAAATTATTGGTGTGTTTGTTATAACATGTAAAATACAAAAATTGTTAGGTGAGAATAAGAAAGCACTTATTTCTTAAAATGTTTCCAAATAAATCCTAAAACTTTACACACTCATTTGTTTACAAGAATGCACCCTGCTAAGAAATTTTGTATTTGAACCTGTGCCACTTTTGTGTCTAGATGAGACCATTAAGATGTTTACAGTGTTAATTTTAAAGCAAATGTTTTAAATGGTATTCAAAATAGATGTCTTAAAGCTTGAGGTTAAATTTGCATCAGAAGTTAGAAGGAATGATTGTTTTGTTCTATTTTGCAGAAATCACATTAATTCTCGCCTAGTTTCTTGCTTCCTGTTAAAAACGTTGAGCATTTCCAGATTTTCGCTTACTTGTTTTTAACAGAACATGGATGAGTCCACTTGTGCCAACGCAAAACTGGCTGCTAAAGGCAATGTGATCTTAGACCAGAAACCAAAGTCTGAAACAAAACTGTAAACCATTTTGAGCAGTAGGAATACTGAACTGCTGCAGTTCTACTGCAATGTGCAAATCACATTGGCCATTTAATGCAACTTTGCCTCTATAGCAGTAGCTCTGCTACAAGACCAACTAGTTATGCACCCCAAAGCAATCTAATGAATTTTCAGGAAATATCATGCAGTTTCCATTTAGCCAAGAAGTCCATCCCATGTCTAACCTCAAACTGAGTTTGAGATCAAACAAGTTAGAGAAATTCTTATCACAAGGTATCTGCTGAACTTGCCCCAGCAGAATCAGATGACTCATGGGGAGTCCTTTTAAAATTACATCTTCTTATGAATGTACTACTGCATTTGGCACATTGCAATTCCTCTAGCCCTTATGAAGGATACAGTAAGATGACTATATAGCATATTAAATATATTAGAAAGTAAGAGGGTGAAAAGGAAAAAAAAACACTACAACAAACAAACAAAAAACAAAACACAAACAGGGAGTTTCTAAGAAGATACTATAGCCTTCATAATCTACATGCAGACTGCAGTCCTGCAGTTCTTTCTTGTATATAGTTTGTCGTACAATGTCCCTTTTAAGTTGTATTTTAATTCACCACTACTTTATGGATACACCCCTCCAAGCCTCAGCCTCCTTTAGTGCATTTCCCTGGGTCCCTGCCAGATCTTCTGAACCTCATCTCAGGTCTTCAGGTCAAGAAACCCATATATCAATACTACTTCTGCTCCAGACCCTGAGCATGTCTACAATGCAAGTTTCAATTAGATGAATTATGAATTATTATTTATGTAGAGCTTCTTGATGAATAACTTTAAAGGTGATGCACTAATCACTGTCTGGTGACAGACATAAACAATCTCCCTTTTTAGATACAGCTAGAAAAGACATCCTCTGTATGATACTTTCATTGTAATCTTTCAATATGAAATCACCTCTATATTGCCATTTATTCCCTCTTGCATATGACGAATTAACAGTAACATGTTTTAAAATAAGTCCATGTCAACTGGTTATAAGGGGCTAAGTGAAAGAGTCTGATTGTCACTTTTGGTGAAGATAAGAATCAAGCATCTTACCTGTACATTCTTTGATAGTAAAAATCAGAATCAGAATGACCAATTGACAGTCAATTTCTAATTATTTTATTAATTAAAACAATAAATAGACCAATAAAGCTTACCGGGGGGGGGGGGGGGGGGGGAGAGAATGAGGGAAGGAAAAGGGAAAGACAACATGTCTCAGTGCCAGTTCTTCATATGGCTGGTTTGAACTAGACTGTCCTTGGATGCTCTCTGCCATGTGTAAAGCCAATAATCCTTACATCTCCCTCATCATTGCTTCATTCCTCTTCATGTTGGAACATTAAATATTTGTATAAGGCTCATGTTTTTCAAGTCCTGTTAGTTGATTTTTAGTCCACAGTAGCCTTTATAATCTATATAAACTCTGTGTGCAAGGAAGTTTTAGCAGCCCTGATAATACCTGCACAAGCAGGAAGTAGGGTATATCTGCTGCTACACAACATACGCTCACCTTTTTCAATACAAACAGACAATCGGAACTATCTGCACTCGGTGCCATAGCTCTTTTGTTGAATTTTGAGGACAAACACTTCCAAACGAGGCATTTCAATATTACATTGATTGCTTCATTTAAAAGGATACTGAATTGGCTCCTCACCTGGTACAAGTCATAGTGCCATCTGGTCCATGGATAACAAGCCCTAGAATATGGTGTACTAATCTCTGCAACAATATAAGCAGACAGTGCACATGTGCATATAAAATGTACACCATTTTCTAATGTACAGATTTTAATAAGCCATATTCTTTTTTACTGGCTCACTTTAGTCAAAAACCCCAATGATGAGAAAGCACTTCTAATACTTTTGTGTATATCTATAACAGAGGCTGTCATTCAATATTAAAAAATAAAAAAAAATAAAAAAAAATCTTGCTGATATTTTATTATCTTTTCCCTCTTGATAATACATATGTTAGCTTATTGGAAACATGAGATTCAAGGTGAAAAGCAATGTATAGCTCTGCTTCCCAGAAGTTCCCACTTCTAACAATGTGTTTCCTTTTTATTACATATTTTTTAATTCCTCTTTAAAAAGACTTTAAGGATAATGAACTGCTGATATTATTCTAGCTTCATTACAATGTGTTGCCCAAAAATGCTGATTCATGTGTTATCGATTAAACTGTCAAAGACAGACTAAAGGCAGTGTTTGATCACTTCAATCAAGGAAGTGACCAACCTATTTCAAAAACAAAGATTTATGTCCCAGAAACCTGAAGCAAGTGCGTTTTCAATTAGCACTATGCAACACTTATACCAGTAGACACAACATGATCATTCTGATTTCATCAAGTAAATTAGTCTTTTTACTAGTGTCCACTCCTGCCATATAAATATTGACTTGCCTGTTAGTTCATCCAATTTGTTAGAGAAAAGGTCTTGTACAAAGAATATAATAATTTTTTTTTTTTCTATCAACTCATCTCTGCTAATGTGAATAGCTGATGAGAACTTATAATCAGTGCAGGCAGCATGGACTGTTTTTCATTTGCCCAGACTCGTTGGAGCTGCATAGTGCAGGTGCTCTTTTAGAGTTACCCAGCTGTAGCTGGTACAAGATCATGGTGACATGATGAGGTGTTGCATGTATGCTATCAAAATTAACATTCACAGCTGGTATTCTTTCTATTCTTTCTCCCTCTCTCTCTCCTTTTTTTTTTTTTTTTTTTTTTTAATACACCATATGCCAATTAACATCTCATAAATTACCTTGTTACCACCAATTTGTACCTGCCATTTTGACTTAATCTTCTATGATACACCTTCTATTTTTTTCTTAAAGGAAAAAAGAAACACCTGTTATCTCCAGATTTCACTTTCAAGAAGATTTTAATTGTGTATTGCAAAATCTGTTGGCATGTTGCCTAAGCACAAAATCCAATATGTATCCAATGTATGTATCCAATCCATACACAAAATGAAAATAAAAAAGCTGTGCCTACAACACAATGTTCACAGTTCTGAAAACTCCACTCTTTTGCTATCTACCTGTAAAAGCACTAGAAGGCAAGACTTTATAACACATCCCTCTTCTCAACCCTTCCGGAAAGCCAGTTTTACACAAAACCTTGCTCAGTGCTTTAGCTGTTTGGATATCACCCTGACATGCCAGACAGTTCTCACACAATGATTATTATGACTGTGTACCTAACTGTGTTTTGGATTCCTTTGTCAAGAACAAAATTCAAATTACGGAGTTATAGTAGCTCAATATAGCACATCAATATTTAAGTCCTTTATTGATCTCTTCCTAATTTAGAGACATCTGGCTTAAAGGGAGCTGATTTTACTTCTGGTATAATGCTATTGGCTTCTACATACAGCAGATGTTTCATTTTACTCCAGTCATCTTCAAATTTTTCCTAAATAGCTATCTAATTCCTAGATCCTTTTGTCATATCATCTCAGATGTTGGTGAATGAAGAAACAGCTGTGATAGCTCTGTGCCTTTTTCATTAGCACCTACTCCACACACGTGCAGAAAATACCCTCTTTAACATGCAAGGCAAAAGATAATACAAATTACTAGTGCTGCTGAGGCTGCAGAAACTGTTAGCAATTAGCACACTAGAGAGTGGTGGTAAAATGGATTGGGCAAATTAAAAATCTTGTGGGAAAACCTAGATTTCTGCTCTGTCCCAGCTATTCTGCATGAAACTCAAAGAGAAGCAAAAAGAACCATCAAAAACCACATTCAGTCAAGACAGAAGTTCTCTAGCATGGCAAGTTTGTCTGGCTTCTTGCAAGCTCTAGTGCAGAACAGCCATCACACACGAGAAGGGCACCTTCTCAGATCTTTAAAAAAATGTTAATGCTGGTTCAAGATAGTGTTCAAGCTGTGAGTCCTAAAGCAATGAAACATAGAATCATAGAATGGCTTGGGTTGGAAGGGACCTTAAAGATGATCTAACTCCAACCACCCTGCCATAGGCAGGGATGCCACCCACTAGGTCAGGTTGGCCAAGGCCTCATCCAGCCTGGCCCTGAACACCTCCAGGGATGGGGCATTCACAGCCTCTCTGGGCAACCTGCTCCAGTGCCTCACCACACTTACAATGAAGAATTTCCTCCTAATGTCTAGTCTAAATCTATCCTCTTTTAGTTTAAGACCATTCCTCCTTGTCCTATCATTATCTACCTGAGTAAAGAATCTTTCTCCTTTTTTTTTTTTTTTTTTTTTTTTACAATACTCCTTTAACATAACAGGCCATAACAGGCCCCAGTGAGGTGCCTCCAGAGCCTTCTCTTCTCCAGCCTGAACATCTCTAGCTCTCTCAACCTTTATTCATAGCCGAGGTGCTCCAGCCCATTGATCATCTTTGTGGCCCTCCTCTGGACCCGCTCCAACAGCCCCACATCCTTCTTGTGCTGGGGGCCCCAGACCTGGATGCAGCACTCCAGGTGGGGCCTCATGAGGGCAGAACAGAGGGGGACAATCACCTCCCTCCCCTGCTGGCCATTCTTCTGTTGATGCAGCCCAGGATGCAGTTGCCCTTCTGGGCTGCAAGCACACACTGCTGGCTCATGTCAAGCTTTTTGTCCACCAGAAGCCCCAAGTCCTCTGCAGAGCTCCTCTCAATCAGTTCTTCTCCCAGTCTGTGCTCATGTCTGGGATTGCCCTGACCCAGGTGCAACACCTTGCACTTGGACTTGTTGAACCTCATGCAGTTCATGTGGGCCCACTTCTCCAGCCTGCCCAGGTCCCTCTGGATGGCATCCCTTCCTTCTGTTGCATCAACTGCACCACTCAGCTTGGTGTCACCTGCAAACTCGCTGAGGGTGCACTCAAATGAAAATGTCTTGAAGGCTGGGCTCCCAGATCATCTGCACAACTTCCCTGTTAGGATAATTTTATGCAGCTCTGCAGTCCTCTAACTCTTAGTGACTCCACAATCCGCTTGCTTCAATTTAAAAAACATTTTCTCCTTGCTCTGCATATGGGATCTACCTATCTAAATCGAGGCCCAGAGTGTCTAGATTGCTTATTTTGAGTGCCTAGAACTTACAGAAATAAAAATGTATTAATTTTATCTTGTAATAATTTATTCTCAGAAAAAGCGGTCAGGCATTGGAACGGGTGGCCCAGGGAGGTGGTGGAGTCACCACCCCTGGGGGTGTTCAAGGAAAGGTTGGACCTGGTGTTTAGGGACATGGTTTAATGGGTGACATTGGTGGTAGGGGGATGGTTAGACAGATGATCTTGGAGGTCTTTTCTAACCTTTCTGTGATTCTATGATTCTACTCTGTTGTTTCTCCTCCCCACAGAGCTTTGCTCTTCTTTGTGCATCTCAGCCAGGTAAGTCAGACTCAGGGTACTGTTATTTTTTTCTGCTGAACATCTTGGTAAGGCTCTGAATCTCAGACCTTGACTTTGTTCCTAGGGCCCAATTATTAAGAAAAGCTTACGAGGTTTTCATAGTTAACAAATGTTTTTCCTTCATATCATTTTTACGGTAATGAAGCCTATCCCCATCCTTGAAACCTTAATGCAATTCATCCTTGCATTTCCAGTGTCTGCTTTAACTGTCTCCTTAAAAACTTTCAGACTTAAAGTCCTTTTCATCCTGGCTGTTGCTCATCCTCTCTTAAAACCTTCCCAGTAAGTACACTGCATGTCAAGTGGGGTGTATTTGCTAATCTGGAAGCTGCACCTTATCAGTCACTTTCCTTAGCTTTTGTGGTATTTTTAAATCAAATTAAAACTATTCCTCCTTCTCTTAAGGATCCCCAGTAGACTCTCTGACCTCTTTTGTACACTCTCCTCCATGCTCATTCAACACCTCTCATCTTGCCCTCCTCCCATCTGCTCTATTTGTACCACGCTGTATTATCCTGAAGATTTTCTCCGTATCTAAACCTCTGGTTTATAATAAAAACTTGCTTTACAATTTAGCCTTTGACACTGAAACGCATTTTACTTTCTCCTTCTCTCTCATCATGCAAGTCCCTTTCACTAGTTTGCTCCTGGAAGTTTCCAAAGCTAACTCAGAAGATGTTAAATTTTACCCTGCTATTCTGCTCTTTGTCATACCTATGCTCTGCCATGCAGAACTTTTCTGATGGTGTAAGACTCCTATGAGCAACCCTAATGTATGTTGCTGTATGCATACAACACAAGGGCATGATATAAATATACCCATAACAAAATGAGAAACACTTTTTTTTCTATTGCTCAGATAATTTTGTCTTATTTTCTTTTCCTCATTAGCCTGGGTGAAAATCATAACATAGGATAGCAAATCCTTCTCCTACAGTCACCAGAATGAGGTGAATGATATAAATCATTCCATCATGCTGGAACAGGAGACATTTACATAGTATACTTGCAAAAATCACAGAATCACAGAATCACAGAATTTTCTAGGTTGGAAGAGACCTCAATGCTGTAATGTTTTCAGACTAGGTAAAATGTGTTTTTCTGCAGCAACCCTTCAATTTTACAGAAATGAAATCTCTGTTTACTTTATTAAACTTCCATGATATATAATACTGGTGTGCTCAGTATTATTCTAAAACTCACCAAAGAGCCAATGCAAAAGTCCATTGGGTCCTGTGTTTATTTCTTAATCCACTTCCCCCTTTATTGAGAGTTTTAGTGGGAGTTTGGAATACACAATAAGCATAAACTGGGTCTTTAACAGTACAGTGATTTTACACCTTAAAAATCAGACAGTAAACATAATTAGGTAAGGTTTTGTGCATGTATTTCACTGTAACTTGCGTGCATGCTTCATTATCAAATCTCAGAGTTTTCATTACCACATAGGGCAATATTTCTGTCATTAAACTATTGCTTTTTTATGATTTAGAATACAAAATAAGTATCATTTATATATTTATTGACTTCTGTGCAGACGCAATTAGGATAAAAAGCAGCGAAAATATTATGCCAGGAAACTGAGTTGTAAAATAATCCTGTTGGGGAAAGTATTCTGTTTTTTAAATCTACATTTTAAAAGAACAAATATACTTTAGTAACAACTTTAAAAAATATATTTTTTATGTTGTGGGATGGGGAAGATTTTGTTTGTTTGTCTGTTTATTGTACTTTGTTTTAAAAAAAAAAAAAAAAAAAGTAGGGATTGAGAGAGACAATTACTTACCAATTGCTTTGCCTCTGTGAATTTTTTACCTGATTTCTGTCTCTGGTGTCAACTCACTGTCGTGTCACGCAGTGACAAATTTCCCCAGCTCAGAGAAGCATTGGTCTCATCTGAGCCACTTATAACTCAACTACTTTAGGCAACAACCTGCAGAAGCAGAAGCTCACTCTCATGGTTTGCTGCAGTTTCTGGTGCTTGAAGAGGAGTTTGCAGTCAGATCCAAGAAGTTCACTGCCTTTTGGGGAACCTTTGGTGTTCTTCCAAATCTGCTGCAGCACTACTTTCTCCACTAGTTCCAAAATCATCCCACCTCTTGGATTTCTGAAATACAATTTTCATAGAGGAATTGAAGGTGATAGAAAAACAGAAAAGGAGATATGTGCAGTCACAATGTCCCTAAGTGACAGACAAAACATAGGCTTATATAAATGGCAGTATTCAAAACTTGAGAATGCAGGTATCCTATGCGTACGACCAGTGGAAGACCGAGATTATTGAAGTAGGGCGTCAATAACTATGAAGTTTTAAAGAATCTTTCTAGAAGTTTTGAAACAAAGATATAATGCTTATTTGCTAAATATTTCCTTTGTAAGACTGATCATATTTTATCTTAACCTTTTTTATCATTTGTCTTACATGTATATCAAAAAGGCAAATTGATGCAATGCCCTGTGATAAGGTAGAAATATTAAGAGAAATTAAATCAATAAATGAGTTTTACTATTGAAAATCTATTCTTAATGGAAATCATGAAGTACATGGATTGTTTTTCAAATATAGCACACTGTTGAAATTTAACAAAGGGAGAAATATGTAGGAGTGTTGCTGAGATTCTGATTTGCATGGAAAGATAAACATATATTTTTAAACTTTCCCTCTGCTCCCATGGCATTCAAGCTATTTACTCAACGGTAAAGCAGTTTTCCAGGGAACAACTTGTACTAGGTACACACTTCTTATAATTGTGCAGATTGTATTGTCATTAGTTGCAAATTCATTTCTGAAGTAATAAAACCTATTAAGTTATTCCTCAGTTATGAGCCTGCCAAATCCTGAACTCCTGGGTTACTGCAATTTAAACACATCAGTCACCAAAGCTCTGTGGCTTTTGCAGGGGACATGAATAAAAGCTTTATCAATATTTTTGTTTTGCAATGTTTCCTAATGTTCACATTTACACAAAGTGTAATTTAAGGGTTTTGTGCTTTTGTCTCTAATTTCAATTCATTCACCAAGAGAATGGTTTCCTTGTAAAATACTAAAACCAATTTGGCAATCGTTTTAAAGCATTTCATGCGTAACTTTGTACAGAACAATTAAAAGAGACTATTTGTTCTACTACAAAACATTTTTTACTATAGAAAGAAGGCAAATTGGTTAAGCTTTTGTGATTTCTGCCATTAAACTTGTTCCTATCAAAGTCTGCTAAATAAAATATGTCAGTCTTGAAATGAGAATGAGTTTTGCTCCAGTAATCACAACACATCCCAGGTGGCACAAGCTGAAAATGTTCAAACCCCAAAATTACCCAAACCTTTTGAAGATTATTATTTTCCCTAGGTTTACAGCATAAAAGATTAAGAAGAAAGATGTTATTGATAAGTGTATTTTCTAAGACTAGGAACAAAAAGGTCTTTGAGCGAAAAAGTTTTCTTACTTCAGACTGATTTTTTTGAACATATTTCAATGTTATCAAGAAAAATGCCAACTTTTTAACCAATGCAGGGTCTGTTTACCAGCAATGACAAAAAGGGAGACTTAGTATTTAGAAATAAATATATGGATTGATTACCACTTCTATATTAATAATCTTTAAAAGTTGCATTTTGATCCTATCTTTAAATTTAGATATTAATTTGGGGATCTGAAGTAAAATTTTCAAATTATTTTTGTTTTGTGAGTTAATGCCACATAAAATTATTTCAAACCCAGCCTAGTTAGAATTAATGTATGCAATTTTAATATAGCTGAAACCATAAAATCCATTGCAAGCTTTTGAAGCAATATTATATGTATATCTATCTGTTATTCCAAATCCCTCAACTATCACACTATTAGGGAAACACTGTTTCCAGGGAACACTTGATTATTGCCTTCATGTAAATTGCTATACTTATTCTTATGGAATACCCTGTACTAGAACACTCCTTTCTTTCCAAGGGGATGATTTTTAGTCTCAGTCTTCTGAAGGTCTTTGTATTTAATTATATGGGCATTTGTGCTCTTTACTATTACTATTGTTTTTATGTTTTGTGCTTTAAGAGAGTGCCAAATGCATTTAGATATTGATTTGTTTGTTTTTAAGGCAAGCTCTCATATACTTCTCTCACTCTTACAACTGGCCCTCGAGGAGCGGTAATGCTGCATTCCCACTGTATGCACACCTCACTGACTGCTAGTGAGAAAGGGATGCTTCTTCTTCATGTCACTGGCCAGAGATCTGCTTAAAATACGTCATCACCAGTCACCATGTTCAGAGAAGACAAGACGTGTTTCTCATTTCTTATTTCACACATGCATGCCCTTCTATAACAAGTTTACAACCCACCAAATGAAACTCCTAAAGAAAGTCCTAGTACTTTAAATTCCCATGTTTTTTCATAAATACGTTGGAGCATGATTGAAGTACTAACAAGAAAATATGAGGGCTGAAAAAGACCATGCAACTGATAGAAAAGTAAAGGATCAAAGCACACATTAAAATAAAAATAAAATTGTGATCTCATAACAGAATGTTATTGTGTGCATAATTTCATGGAAATCCTATTTAATTCCATTGCATTCTTATGCATTCAGTAAATCTACCATGGAAAGGCAATAAATCAGAACATTTCACTATGAATGCTTCCCATAAACTTGTCATATGAAGTCAGGAATTATATGTCTTGAGAACATCATGGAATTGTCTCCAATGCTCTGTACTGTGTCAGGCAATCTTCAGATTTATTTATTTATTTATTTATTTATTCTTAGAGGAAATATACATATAGTTCTGGGTTTCTCTAAAACTATAAACAAGCAAATGTGTTTGCATAATAATAAGTAAAATGTAGTTAGCATATGCATCAGTTTGGGCTTCCATAGGTTTCTTTAAAGTAAAAAACGTGTCTATTGACAGTTGCACCTTCCAATCAGCACTGTTATAGAAGGGTGACTAGGAACAGCATTATTTTACTTATTTGTTTATTTATTTTTTTAAAATCAAATATAGCAAATGAAGCATGGCTATTTTCAACCTAAATAAGCCATCAACAGTTGGGTAAAGGAAAATTATAGCAGTTTAGACTAAAAGGACAGAGGAGGATTTCTAATCTTATTTAAGAATATCAGTATTTAATTAAATAAAGGCATACAATAATGAAAATAGTGGAAAGACACAAAGTGGGGAAACATTATCATAATGGAGTAATGTACCAAAATGAGCAGAACAGAGGAGAAAATAATGTCACCCACTAAACCATGTCCCTAATGAAAATAATGTTAAAAATGCAGCTAACCAGCTGAAAACCACAAAGGAGTAAGTTAAAGGAGTTGAATCCCTCATAGGATAAGTAAACCATTACTGAGATGCCGCGGCAAACGTACCAGGTAAAGCGTTGCTAACAGAATAGAACAATATTAATCACCAGGAGGTAATCTGGAGGAACCAAATTTCTAGTCCTGTGTACATATCAGAAAATGTACACTCAAGAAACATGAACTCCAGTGAAATAAATTAAAATAAAGGCTGTTAGAGGGTCAGAAGGAAAGAGAGGTTTTCTGCAAGAGCTGTGTCTGTTTTGTAGGCTTACATCGAAGTATCAATAAAAGCACTTGGATCAAAGGGTAGTGACATGTTCTACTGGTCATTGGCTCTGCTGAATGAATTGCTCTAAAATGATCCTCTGAGAAAGCCCTGTTTCTGGCACACTGAGTGTTTTGTGCTGCTTAAAACAAGACACAGGACTGCTCAGAGGCTCAAGATGGTATTTAGACAGGTTGAACACAGGACATTCATAGGTGATGGCTTTCATTCTAAATTTGGAAGACAGTCCAAATATTGAGTGTCTTATTTTCATAGCTTCCTTAAGAGACCTCTTGTTGTCCCTTGCTACTTATAGGGCACTGACTGACACCCTGACTAACACTATGAGCCATGCTCTGTCTGGTCCACATTATGCCACTATCATTCCCTCAAAACACATTACTTTTTCGCATTTGCCTTTCACTTTTAACTGTCTTTCTAGTAGATTTTAGGCAGGCAAAAGTAGCAATTCAGAAGAATAACTTCAACTAAAGTTATTTGCTAAATTATTCACAATTTTGGCATTAATGATGTAATTTGAGAGACCTTCTCTGCAAAGAACAGAAATTCTTTTTGCTGTGTATGGATTTTGAGTTGAAGGAATAAGTGAATACAAATATAAAAATGACTAGGGCTAAATTACTGTCAACTTTTCAGTTTCTTAAAAATAAACAATGAATATATCTAATCAAAAACTGAATCAAGCAACCAATGAATCAAAGATAATTTTCTCCCGATATTTGAAATTATCAAATCACTGAATTAGTAGAGAATAAATCATAAAACTCACATTGAAAAAAATATCATTTGTTTGTTTTCCACTCATGCATATAGAGTGATGGAAGATGTATTATATCTATTACTTCCAAATCCACAAAAAATGAAAACCCATTTATCTGTTACTGTCTTGCCCAGTAACTAATGCCCATTCTGCCACTGGGCCTTGACTTAACAGCTGAAAAACCTGAATGTGCATTCTTGATTTAGCTCTTTGATTCAGGGAGTTCATCTAAAAGGGCAGTGCAATAAATTTTGCTAATTGTTGAGAAATAATGAGATTAACTAACTTTCCCTGAATTCAAATCCTAAAATCTAATGATTGTTAAAATGAGTTTTTCTTTATGCTTCTCTTTCAGAAATTAAAAGATGACTTAGGAACAGATAAGGCAAGTATTGAAAAATTAATAGTAACAGCTCCAGCAGCATATTTCAACTTCTTTATAGAAAGGACTAAATTTGAAAATAAAAGTGGGAGGAGGAAGCCTGAAACAAGTAGATGTTTGAGGTCTAAGAGCCCACTTGACCAGTGCTGTTTTGGTGGGAATTTTCAGGCCCGCCAGTTAGGCAATGATGAGAAGACTGAGGCCAAGACAGGAGAGGAGGCAGAATAAGCAGTGAACACAGGAGCTGCATGGTCAACAATAAGCCAAGGACAAATAAATGAGAAAAGAAGGAACCAGACTCAAGAGCAAGAAAGTATTCAGAGGTTGAGATGCAGACTGGACAACTTCCTACCAGTCTACATGTGGCCAAGAAAGGCTTAAACTTAAAAATAGAGATGGCTGCTGGAGCAGGACATAAGGATAAACTGTCAAAAACAATATCAGACAGACATAGATGTGGGAAGTAAATTTTCTGAGAAATTTATGGAGATTATTGCTTAAGAATTAGCACTGCAGAAGACCTAATTCAAACAATATTCCATCAGTCTATCAAAAGTATTACTTCCTTAAATCAGACTCAAAAAGTACATTACCAGTTGGGCAGTTTTGTGGAGATGCATGTGCCTGTGACCCCACTGCACTGATACTCGTTCAAGAGTAATTCAGATTTTAATTTTACAGTTTTTGTAAGAAAGAACACAGTAGTCCATGTGAATGTGAATGTGCTGAATAGCATTTTTTGTTACATCTTTGAGTCATTGCTGCCCCCCTCAAAAAAAAAAAAAACAGAACATACAGGCACAAACTATCCAGTGCTTATAAGTTACCCAAAGCATTGAGGTATTATGATGCTTGATAAATTGCATTTGAGTGAAGGTAGCAGTTTGATATCTGTCAGAAATGGAAACACTACTGACCTTTGGTAGTATCATTACTACCTATAGCTATCAAGATAGTGGCAGAGCTTTCGTTGAAATCTAGTGAGTGCTGAGGATAATCATCATTGTGGTCTCATAGTGGACCTTTGCACAACTCATTTATCTATCTTAAGAGTTTCTAGCAGGAGATAATCGCATATTTAGGTTTCCTAGTTACCAGCAGAAATAACGTTGGAGACTGCTTCCTGACGAGAAACACAAAGCTCCTGTGAAAGTGTTGAAGAATTATTCCAATCTGGGATATGAGGTTCTGGGTAGAACACAGGTAGACTAGTTCTCTGAATTAGATATATCTCAAAAACCACAGGTATATAAGCTCTGTCTTTGCAGATTATCATACACAGAAGTCAAATCTTTTTTTACTTTCCTAGTGATGTTATCAAAACTAGAAAAAATACTTAAACAGTTTAAACAGTTGCAACAGACTCCCTTACCTCTTTAAAAGATCCCCAGAAAGGGGAAGTCTGTGAGACAGCAAAGGCAAAGCATTCGTAATGCAGCCTCAGGCCAGAGGTTCATGAATTGATGGGAGCATGTAGAAAAGTCTTTGCTACCAGGCTACCCAGAGAAACAGAGGGGACCAGGACCTCCTGGTGCAAGGTCACTAAGGGAATGATTTCTCAGGGGCTTCAAAGACCTGGGATCAGAGAACTTTGCTAGTGTCCAAAGGCATGACACGTTCCAGACAAGGAGCTGAATGAAAAGCTTCCAGTCTCTAGCACGACTCGGGACAACTCCAGCACCTGTTTGTGCTGTAATTTTTGGCAATGTAGACATCTAATATGGTCACTATGTTCAGCCAATGGATAGACAGTCATTGGTGGTTGAAAATAACATGGAAAAAGAAAAGAAAAAAAGTGAAGAAAATAATCAATCAAACTTTTCTGGCCAAAGAAAACAAGTGATAAAAGGGAAGCTATACTGACAACAGCAGAACAGATAAATTATTGTATTTATCTCGAGACAATGGTGAGAAAATGAGGTGATAACCATCATATGTTTTTGTATGACGTTCCTCCACAGAGCATCAAAAGCAGGGAAATAACCCACAAATATTGCAAATGTGGCAAGCCTTTAGTCTGGAATCAGTTGCCATATGCATATCCAGAAATTCAAAATGTGTGGGTGTTTCATCCTGAAGAACCTAAAATTCTGCTTTGCGTGGTTTTAATACCAGAAGACTCCATGAATTTTTGAGTCTTAACATGGATTGATCCATCACAGCTGTCCTCTGGACATTACGTCCTAAAATCAGAGCATTTTTAAGTTTAAAAATCTGCAAAAATAAGCTACTTTATTATTCTGGTAGCTGCTGTTATAACTATTTTTCCAACTCTGGCTTACTGCTGTGTTACATTTAATTTAGAGTCAGAATTATTTACGGCAGAAACTTATCTTTTTATTATTCTATAAATTCTATGATCTCCTGTAGTGCAGTCTAGTAAAAGATGCTGATACAATTGAGGAGAATGAAAAGGAATTTTGAATAATTCTTGTATTCAATACTTCTTATGTAGAAGTATTACCCAATATATTAATATCTAACAATTTATTTTTTCCTCTTCTACTTCTGTCTGCAGAGGTTAAAGCAGTAAGTGAACTACCTTACCTCAGAAAGTAAGCAATATCAGCCTAAATAGTAGACTTCTCAGTTGAAGCCCGAAATGAGAAATTTCACCTTCACTGCGGATGCTTGGGAATCCAGCACGCTGTTGTAGAAATGAATGACTTCTATTTCTCTCCAGGAGCATTGGCTGGGGAAAGATAAATAAATAAAATTTTTAAAAGGGATAAATTCTACCGCTTTTAAACAGCCTACCAAGGAAACAGAGAAGCTTTCTCTCCATTCCTTTAAGCAGAGAAACCTTTTCTTCCTTCTTTCTTCCTTCCTTCACTTCTTCCCAAAAACATGAGAATGCTTTACATGAACAAGTGATTTGGACACTTTCTCTTAGCTGAACAGACCTCATTCTCACTCAATTTTTATCTATTCCCACACAAAAGGTTTAAATAGAATGAACATCTTAAACTAATTTGAGTCTGAGTCATTTTTTGTTTGTTTGTTTGTTTGTTTGTTTGTTTTTCAGCTGAAAGTTCAAGTTTCTGACACAGAACAAAGCATGACTTAGTTCTGTCTGTATTTTCAATTATTTTTCAGCAGTGGTTCACCTAGAAGACGCACCATCTGACAACTCTGTTCTTCCATGCTGATTCATGCAGGTAGCCTTGTGAATGTCAAAGTGTTACACAGAAATTCAAAATACAATTTTACTTATGTTATGTATTTGAAAGCTGCTACTATGACTCCTGTAAGTCTCTACTTTCTTCAACACCACCCTACACCTGTCTGCTATTGGTCCTCCTCCTTCTTGAGGCCTTATCACTACTAGGATATAGAGAAGAATGATTTCAAGGTTTTGAAAGGTGCATTCTTACATTTACAGTGTGATGTTTAGCAACTGTGCAATGGTATAGTATTATCTTCAGCTTATGTTACTTTAAGTGTACTTATATTCCACAGTTACAAGGCTTAAGTGTACATTTTTATACAAGGATTACTCTTGAATTAGGGTAGAATTACTCATGCATATATGCTTAAAATTATGCATGTATTTGTATCCCTTATTCAGGCAGTTCCCTGATGCATCTGTCAAAACATAATTTCACTTAAGCAATAAAATATATAAGAAATGCCATTCCCTCGTGACAATTGATCATGAGAACTATCCACAGTTCAGAAGGATCTAAAAGGTCTGGAAGAATATTGATCCCATTCCCACCCAGTGCAGGAAAGACACCGATAAACTGCAGTGAGTTGTGGAAGATGGACAGTGCTGGAGCACCCACCCTGTGAGGAGAGGCTTGTTCAGCCTGGAAAAGAGGTGGCTTCTGGGGGACTTAACAGCATCTCCCAGTGCCCATAGGGAGGTTCCCAAGGAGTCAGAGCCAGGCTTTTCACAGTGCTGCATGAAAGGAAGATGAGACACCAGGCATAAGACTAGGTAAGGAGAAACTTTTCTAGAACCAGTTGCCCAAAAAGGCTGTTCTCCATCCAGTCTCCATCCTTCAGGGTTTTCAAAACTTGACCAAATAAATCACTAAGAAACTTGATTTTCCAGCTGATCAAGTAGGGGATTGATTGGACTACATCTTTTCAAATCCTTTCCAGCCTGATTTTTCCTATAAACCTAAGAGCCATACAGAAACCTTTTGGAGATTCATTAAAAATCTGAAAGAACAGGGAAATGTCACAACATAGTATTGAACACACAAGTTCAGCACATATTGCTTTTTTATTTAAATATAGCCTGGTATATTTCATTATTTATGCATGAATTTGCATTGAAAACTGTCAGCCAACTATATGGGCTTCAATAGCTCTGCTGAGCTCTTACTCTTATTCCAGGGAAGACTAGAAAAACAAAAGCTGAGCACACAAAAAAGCTCCACTCATAAAGAATTCTTGGACATCTTATTTGTCCCTTAATCTGCCCTTTATTGCTTGCAAGTTGCATTTTTCTTTACATTTAACAAGCTCTACTTGCAAGGGTAAACAAGTTTCCTCCTAATGATGTTCTGATGGAAGAAACATAATTACATACCATAAAATCTTAGTAGCTATTTTAATTGCTCCACAAATTATCTGTAAGTGCTGTGCTTGATTTATAGTAGCAAACAGCTCCTCCTCCCTCCCCAACAGCCAAATAGAGTTCACTGGGAACATTCAAGGGAACATACTTTTTTTAGGGGGGAAAAATATCCACCTGTTAAAGGCATGTCTTTTTACAGGAAAGACATAATTAAGAAAATAAATTTTACTTGGAAAGGTTTCTTAGATTCAGTAAAAATTTTAATCACATTTAAAATACCGGATTAATCAGATCTTAATCATCGTAAGAATACCAGAGTTGTGACAGACGGAATGATAGCAAATTGGTAAGCTAAGGCATACAGCGTGATAAAAACAGGTTCAAGCTCTTGTTTTAACCATGTTGCAGCAGAGTCAGAAGCTTATATTTAGATCTAGGCAAGAGATTTATCCTGGTTCAAGCTTTAACTTTTCTACTGCACTGGAAGAGACTGCAATGTAAAAGACTTATGTAACTAATAATAATAAATCACTAAATGAAATTGTTTCCTGGCGAGTCCTATATTTAAATAATATTTAGGCAGCTGTGAAACAAGTAAACTCATATGCTTGCATAATCATAGCAATTTCCACACCCTTCATCTCCTCAGAATTTTACAACCATAAATGAAGTGGTAACTTTGATACAGAAGAGCATCATTTTTAGACAGACTGTTGTTGAAAGAAGAAATATGATAAGATCGGCATTTTAGAAAGTGAAAGCTGTTTGTCTACAACAAAGCACTACACTAATTAGCCCATAATTTATTGAGTAGGAAATAGAAATCAGTGAGGCATTAGAAAAGGATTCTAGGAACAGACAAACTTTGTAGCTGTTCCATCAGAGGATTATATTCCAATATAATTACAGTTTATTTATTCAAAGAGTTGTATATTAACTTGCTCCAACTCATTAATGAATAACATTTGTTTCTACAGAATTCAATGTTGACATTTCTCTAAACAACTTTGAGCTGTACTTAATGGAATCCGATCTGCTGAATGAAATCCTGAAATATTAGGACTTTACTGAGCCACTTGTAGTCTAAAGCTTTCTTGAATACTATATAGTGAGACAATTTTGCCCTATATTTAAGTTGCAGATTTTTTTTTTTTAATCAGACAAATTGACTGTAATATAAACAACACCTAGAGGGTTTCAGTTGCAAAAATATACAAAAGCTAAGACCAAAGAAACCATTTAATGTGATAATGTACATATGGAAGTCTAGTAGTTCAAGTAAGCGATTCAGTTTCCATTTTTCTTTTCTTTTTTTTTTTTTTTTTTTTTTTTGAGTATTAGCTCAGACAAAACAGTTAATTTCAATTTTTAATGCAAAACAAAACTGAAGAAGGGAAGATTTAAGTGGAAAATTAAAAAAATAATTCTGTTCTTTTCTCTTTACAATCTCCTGATATTTCTTTTTGTCATTTGCCAGAAATTAAGTTAAAGTCAAGAGCAGCTTTTGATATGTTTTCCCTGAGTAGGAATT